>NC_054541.1:18196792-18499917 GCF_017654505.1 Polyodon spathula | reverse complement strand
TCAAGAAACCAGGGTTTAATAACCTAATATTCCCTTTCAATTCGAATGACAACCATTACCAAATGGGAAAGCTATACCAAAGCTGTACCAGATTACTGACAGTAAAGCCCCACGGCGATAGCAACAGAGCCAACATGACGCCTAAGGGCATGCCGCCTGCAAAACTCTAGAGCCCAGAGAGGGTCTAGTTCGGTTGGTCACATCAAGGCAGTAAAAGACGCAAAAATGTCTGACTACCTGTCCATGTAGCAGCATTGCATAATTCATCTAAGGAGGCGCCATGAAGGAAAGTCCACGAAGTTGCCTGGTCCCTGGTAGAATGGGCCGTAATGTCCCCCGGCAAGGGGGAGTCCGTCCGTTCATACGCCAAACGTATCGCATCTGTTACCCAGTGCGCTAGACGTTGATTCAATAGGGCCTGACCTCTAGAGCGGGACCCGTAGCTGACAAACAGCTGGTTGGACTGTCCCCAGAACGCTGTCCTATCCAAATAACAGCATAGAGTCCGAACTGAGCATATCGTATGTCGTATACAGTCCTCCTCTGACTCGTGCGGGGGAGGCCTGAAAGTTTCCAAAACCATTGATTGGTTTAGGAATGAGGATACCACCTTTGGCAGAAAGGATTGATTTGTTCTTAATGTTACCCGCGAGTCACTTCCAGTGAAAGCCATACATGTGTCATCAATGGACAGTGCATGAAGCTCACTTACTCGTCTGGCAGACGTAATGGCTATTAAAAACGCCACCTTCAGTGAAACAGGGCACAGTTCTGCTGACGCCATGGGCTCAAATGGGGGATCCATAAGGGCCCGAACTACCAGTTTTTTCATGGGAAGACAAAGCCTCAGAGACCCTTTAAGAAATTGCACTGCCAGGAAATGTGCCCCAGGGGACACCAAGTCAGTTTTGTCATGGCACACTGATATTGCTGCCAGGTATACAGTTAAAGTGGATGCTTATTTTCCTGCGTCAAACATGTTGTAAGAAGGTTAATATTGTCTCAATCGGGCAGGTTACAGGATTGTGACCTTCGGCAAGGCACCAGTCTTGGAAAACTTTCCATTTATATGAGTACTGGGCTCTAGTGCTCAGCGCCCTAGCAGACTGTAGTGTTTCTACTACTGCATCTGGAAAACCTCATCTGAATAGACGGCTCAGTTCAACGGCTAGACCCAGAGTTGGAGCTGGGCTGGGTTTGGGTGCCATAATAGCCCCTCCGCCTGGCTCAGGAGGTCCTTGCGCAGTGCGAGCTGAGCAAACCAGGGGCGTCTCGGCCATCTGGGTGCAACCAGCAGAACCTGTGCTCTCTCCACCCTGATCCTCTCTAGTGTCAGGGGTATTAATGGTAGTGGAGGGAACGCATACAAGAGCCCCTGTGGCCAGGGATGAGCTACCACGACTACTCCCAGGGGGCCCCTGTCTCTCTCCATGGAGAAGCATAGGGGGCAATGAGTGGACTTGGCTGTGGCAAAGAGGTCGACTCGTGCCGTCGAAACCGCTCCCAAATCTGTTTCAACACAAGCTGTCTGGAGCTCCTCTCGCACAAACCAACCAATCACCCAGATAGTTTAGGATCCGAATACCCCTGAGTGGAGCCAGTGTTGCATCCGTGCACTTTGAAAATGTGCAGGGCACCAGCAAGTGGCCAAATGGCAGCACGCAGAACCCGTATGCATTGCCTTGAAAGGCGAAGCGCAGATATTTTCTGTGCGCGGGACGGATCAGGACGTGAAAATAGGCGTCATGCAGGTCGATCGATGTAAACCAGTCTCCCAGTTGGACGGACTGGAGGATATGCTCTGCTGTCAACATGTTGAACTTCCTATGAGGAACAAGTTGAGGACCCTGAGGTCCATAATTGGTCAGAAATCGTCGTCCCTTTTGGGCACCAGGAAGGACCTGGAGTAAAAGCCGCTGAGGGCATCGCATATCAAGCATACAGCGTTCTTCCTTCGAAGATTGGCAATCTCCTGTTGAAGGAGTATCACCCTCATTGGTTCGACGGTGGTGAGGAGCACACCCTTGAAGGGTGGCGGAATTGTGGAGCGTATCCGTGCCTCATAGTCGATAGCATACAGGAGTCCTGGGTGCATCCTTGCCATGGGTCATTGCCCTTGGTCAGTGCAGTTGTGGGGGGGTTTGGTGGCAGCCGGGGGCCTCAGGGTTGGTCTCCCTTGGGCTTGGGAGGGGGCAGGTCTTTCTTAGGCCGCGGCCTCGGCCTGCTTGTCTACTCTGGGGTGGAGGGTGATGTTCAGACCCTTTTACCCCAACAGGCTGTGCATGCCACCTAGGGCGCTGACTGTAAGCTGGAATGCACAAGAACGTTGAGACTACCTCCGTGGCCTTGTGGGACCTCTCAAGGCTCACATCAATGGTCGCCCCGAAAGTCTGCCCCGGTGTAATGGGGGCATCCAGCAGCGCCACCTTCTCAGTCTCTACGACATTAGCTTGCGTCAGCCACAAATACCGGTGCACGGCCACCATCACTACCCACCCCTGATGCCTGACCTAACTCCCCTATTAAGTCAGCCATCACCTTAGCCACCGCCTGGAGCTCCCCTGTGTCTGCCTCTGTGGCTCTGTCCTCCAGCCTCTCCACCAACTGGCTCTAGTAGAGCACCAGTATGGCCATGGTGTTTGCTGCTCGCACGGACAGTGCTGCTGACGCGTATGCCTTTTTAGCAACGTGTCCGTTGTTCTTCAGGGCTTTGACAGGCATGTTGGGTCCTTATCCCCCTTGGTGAAGGTGGAACCTTGCACCAGCACCGTGACCGTGTGTCCGATGGTGGGGAATGCGCCTAGGCCCGATTCTTGAGCTCCTGCGGTGTGCATGAGAGACTCCGTTGTACTGGAAGCTGAGGGTTCAGATGCTGGGTTGTCCCAGGAACAGCGCACCAAATCCAGGAAGTCCTGGAATAAGGGGAGGGCATGCTGTGGATGTCCTCTCTGCTGGAGGAAGCAGTTCCCCTTTCCCTCCTGTTCCGCCGGCCATGGGAGGTCGTTGGCTGCAGCTTCCCGCTGCATTAGCGCCCAGAACTCCTCCTTCTTGGACAAGTGTGGCAAGGGCGACAGGGTGCTCCCCTGTGGCCTGCCTGACGGAGGTGGCTGGGTCCGACCAGTCCGACCTGTACGCCGTGAAGGACAGCTCGCCTGGGCTAGGTGGTCTAGGCAGAGCGGACGGGGAACGAGACTGTGGGGGTTGGGGCTGCCCGGTGGTAGGGGGCAGCCTGCCCTTGGATTTTAATAGGCTCTCCAGCATAGTTTGCTGAACCCTCACAGTCTCCGCCAGCTCGGCGAAGCGCCGCTCGGCCAAGCTTGGGTGCCTCCGAGGTGACAGCAATAGAGAACGTCTGCACCTGTGTAGCAACCTCCTGTCCCTTGGGGAAGGGGAGCGGTACCTGTGCGGCGACCATCTGTCCCCTGGTGAGCATCCCCTTGAGTGGTACCACCTCAGCGGTGACCATCTCGGCTCTCCTGAGAGGTGCCTGTGCCTCTGTACCGGTGGTGGAGAAGGGGAGGGTGACCCGGTTGTGCGGGAGAATGCCCTGGTCAATGTAGCAGGGGGGGTCCTGGACAACCTTTGCAGGGGCTCTTGGACCATCAATCTCATTCTCCCATGGCTTGAGGAGAGAGAGCTGGGGATAGGGCTGCTGTCCGTCGCTTTGTTCTCCTTGAGAACTTCCGACAGGGAGAGCAGTCCAGCTCACCTGCCAGTGCAATGGCCGCGTGTTCAGGCCTGAGGTACCTGGCGCAGGATCTGTGTTCATCCTGCCTGGGCAGCTTCACTGAGCACCGGTCACACTGGTGGAAGATCACTGATCCAGCTGACCGACCGACATGTTTGCAGTTGTTGTTGTTGTTTTTCCAAACTTCTGTGTTCAATGAGCAGCCTGCAGATGTGTTTTTTTTTGTTTTGTTTTTAACGACTCACCGGTGCTGAACCAGTCGGTGTCAGGATCGGCGTTGAGGCGAGCTGTGTCGATGCCGAGGTCAGCACCGATTCGATCGGGCTGTAGACGGCCTCGAAGCTATTCCCAGGTGCCAAATCAATCGGTACCGGGATCGGCGCCGAGAAAAGTGCTGTCGGTGCCGAGTGGGTGGAGCCGAGTCGATTAGTGTTGAGGTGATGCCGACGTGTAGCGCGGTCGGTGCCAGGCTGTAGATGGCCTCAAAGCTATTCCCAGGTGTTGAATCAAGCAGTGTCAGGATCGGCATCGAGAGAACGCGCTGTCGGTGCCGAACAGTTGTTGCTGGGTGGACCTGTTCCAAGGCCGGTGCCGATGGTAGGCACGGTCGGGGCCGAACTGTAGGCAGCGCCGAAGATGTTCATGCCGGCTCTGGGTCAATCAGGGCCGGGTGGGGACTGTTTCTCTCAGCCTCGCAAGTCGGTGGGAAACTGCGGTCGGTGCCGAGGTAAGCAGCCGATTCAATCGCTGTGGTCGCCGAGGGAAAGCACAGCTGCGCTAGGATAGCCCAAGGCTTGAGAGGGAAGCTAAGCCCGAGCTGCTTTTTTTTTGTTTTTCTTTTCGGTTCGCTGACCGATTAAATGGTCTCCTTACAGCACCACAACAGCTCTAACACGGTGTATCAGCTACATGAAGCCTCGTGTAGTGAGAGTAATGGCTGCTCGCTAATCCCTGAAGAGGGGTCGAAACCAGCTCTAGCCAGAAAACTGACGTGGGACTATAGCAACAGCAGTGTTACTAATGCTCTAAAGCATGATACTGTAGTTTTATAATTGATTTGGAGCACTAAATAAACCAGCCAAATTCGGACACAAATGCAGACGCAATTTACGACCTGTCTCAGAGATATGAGAGAGAAAATGGCGATGTGCTATTGTGAGGACATCCCTGTTCAGCAGGAGGTGGGCGGGACTTCCCCCTCACAGCAGAGCCCTGATAGGGCAGCTTTTGTATATTGTATATTGGAGGTCAGAGGGGCTCTTCCCATTCGGTAATGGTTGTCATTCGAATTGAAAGGGAATGATGGTTGCTATGACTTGCCTTTTTTTCAGTTGCCATCAGAAAAAATATAGTGACATTTTGTTACCAAAACTGTTTTTAATGACTGATTAAAAGGTTAGGATCAGACTCATACTGTACTTTATATTTGAATTATGATGTGGTGTTGAGACATGGCCAGGAAGTGGTCAACGTTGTCTAAAATATTTGAAATGTTTTACACTGTAAACAGTGTGACATTTTCTCAGTAGAACTTTGGGTTTCAAATCATAACGCTACTGTAAACTATACTAATATTTTAAAGTGTTTGAAATGATGGTCATTCCTTGAGGGCACATTCTTATTCTAAACCTACAGTCCTGTTCAGAAAGGAATACAACCATTCTGACCCTGTTACTGCATAGTATCCTACACTCACTACTGCAATTTACAGTCATAATTGTTGAATAATGCAGTACATTACCAAACGTGTGCTGTAATTCTTTGTTGTAAGCACTACAAAGTGGTAGCAGCATTTGGCAGTACTTAATATTGTTAGTATATCTAATGCAGTATTCTGCAGTAAATGCTAACATTTAAAGTACTGTAAGTGCATTTTTGCAATACTGAATTCAAATATTAAAATAAATACTACAAAATATTAAGCAAAAATAAAGTACGGCTACCACACAATAGTGCAAGGCAATTTGCAATTTTTGTTTAATTTTATTGGAGATGTCTGTGATTTACTAAACAATCACGATTACCAATGCCAATATCAAATGAAACCTTAAGAACACAGAAATGCAGTTTATATTATAGAAACATACATGCATAAAAGAGTACCACATTCCTAAAATGGCAAGGAACAAAGCTTATAAATTCACAGCATGTTAAACATATTTCCATACATCAAATAACTGTATTGAGGTCTCATAGGACCGGTATGACATGTTGGTAGGACATCTTATGAGATATGTTTTGTAAGATACTTTTGTGAAAATTGCAGTTAAGTGCATTTTACACTGTAATTGTGCTTTATAAGGGAAATTAGCAAGAAACTACTAAAAACAACTAAGTTGTTTCTTGCTAGGGATGCATACTGGACCGCAAAAAACCGGTCCGACATCCGGTTCAGACCTGTACCGCGATACGTACAGTACCGCTATTGGCGAGTCAAAAAAATCGAATTGGACTTCAACATTAGCGGGCCATACCGGTTTTCCGCTACTGAAACGGTCAGCGCGGTCGTAAATCCCAGATCTGGCTCCCAAAGCTGATTATAATGGCTCAGGTTTATCAGTCTAAAAAGACGCTTCAGGTGTCTGTGACACTGCCGGTGTCCAATTCGGTACCCCCTGTCCAATTCGGTACCCCCTCAGAAATCTGTATTTCCTGGCTTATTGCAAAGTAAAATGAGATCGTCCCATAGGCAGGTCTAATTTTTCTTTTGCTCGTGTCAGGTAAAATATGAGTGATGTGCACCCTCAGCAGTAGTTGGATGCATTTTGCAATCATTTACTAACTTTCGACAGGGCGGCATGATTTCTTTGTGATGTGTATAATTAGATATAGTTTGTTTCCATTAAAAACGCCTTTGACATGCGCAGCTAAAACAATCTTAACTAATGCTTAATGTATTAACTATGCGACCTACCTGTTTATAAATGATTGTGCCGATTTCACAGTAGAGTTCAAGTTTTATATATTTTGTGGATTTCAAAACTTGAAAGTTGAAAGTAAATGATCACGAAAGTTTTCACGGATGTTGTTGCTCAGTCGTTTTTACCGTTATGTCTGGAATAAACACGAGTTGTGTAAATGATATTACAAATGCAGAATGTATTACACAACGTTATTGTTTATATATTTATTTTATATACAATACACACACTCCAGTCTTCAGTTAACTAGTTAAAGGAGAATAACACTGATTGACAGTACAAAATGTGTATCAAACAAGTAATGTAATGGAAAGTATCTTGAGCACTCTTAAGTTGTTTCTCAGTTTTGTAAATAAAAAAGGTAGTTAATTATAGACACTGAAAATATGGCCCAGTGTTACTACTCTGGGAGAGTCCAATAGGATTTATATAAGTCTTTTGTCTTTTTATTTGTTATTCTTTTGCTAAAGTTTTAGTTTTGTTAAATTAACAGGTGTTTTTTTCTTTAAATTTATTAAAGACAGGTGTGACCCCGATGGTTGTGGTGGTGACATCAGACCAAGAAGAGAATGACAGCAAAGTCAAGTACTGTGGGGCGAGGCGCAAATATGCTCGTTCCTTTTATTAAATAAAATATTTAGACAAAACAAAAACAAAACACTGCTACAAAATAAAAAAGGAATGTTGGCCAAAATAAAGACATTGAATTAAAACAAGTAAGTGCTGGTTTATAGCCAGCACAAGTAGCAATTGTTTTTCTCTTTTCACTCGTGTCTCCACCTCTGAACATCCAACCCCGAGCAGCAAAAGCTGCTGTTTTTTATACCGTGGTCGAGGGATTAACTGTCTGTCAGTTACGTAGTTTATCCCTTGACGACCTTCTGCACAGGGTTATCCTATCTGCGTGGCCAACAGCCAATTTATTAATAACTCATTAGCTTCCGACCATGCATTCTTACGAGATGTAGTCTGGCAAAGACAAGAAGCAAACACTGTCTCTGCCAAACTACATTAAATTATAACAATAAAACACAAATAAAACGGTATATTTAAATCATAATACTAAAACCAAATACAGAAAAAACCAACTACACACAGGATCGAGTTGTACCCCGTCACACAGGATTAAAAGACAGCTTGGAGTTGTGCCCGGGGGGTCATTGGGATAATACATATTGTTTGTATATTACTTGGACAGGCAGAATGCTGCTGAATTTAAGACCCCATTATAAATATTAGTATGGGCATATTTTTTTTTATATTCAAGCTGTTTTTGGCAGGAATTTTACTGAATTCTGTGTTGATTTTTTTCTCTCATGGGAATTTGTGTCTTTATGCCTTTTTAGGTAGAAAATAACAACAAAAGAAAGACTTCTTATATTCTGAGTTGACTGTTGTAAACCTTTTCTGCTGTACAAATGTTCCACTAAACTAGCTCAGAAATTCAGAGCTTTTGGTAGTCATGTATTTTTAGAACATCTTTGAGTGAAGCTCTGAAACGCTGCAGCTCATATTCTAACAATGAATAGGGCTGGGCAGCATAGAACCCCATTTTGAAATCTCTTCATTGGTTTCTGGTGCGATACATGGTGGATTTTAAAGTTTCATTAGTGACCTGTCAGGCCTTGCATGGTCTTGTTATATATCATAAATGCTCATTTCTTTTGTCCCTGGTGGAGCCCTGCACTGTTAAGATTTATTAGTGAAGCAGTGTTACGCTTTCTACCCTGGGACTGTGTGTCTTTTTTAAACTATGCACCTAAGCTCTCAAACTCTGTATTCTCCGTTTTATAGCTTTTTTAATAGTTGTATAACCTTTCCAACTGTTTAGGCCTATAATTTTGTGTTATTGTGTAGGTTTGTCTTTATTTTTATTGAAGATCGCTGCATTTTCTACATTATATTATAATCTATTCACCTGTTTAGACTTTTTTATTTGTATTATTGTCTGCAACTGTTTGGGCCTGTGTTTTTAAAACAGTAGTTTTGTGTTCAGCTCTTTGATGTGTCTTGAGTTTTTTTTGGCCTCCTAACCTCATTATATACTTTGAGTGCAAAAGTATTTAAAAAATGTTGTTTTATTTTGATTTACATACGGTAATTGTCATTACCAGTAGCTATTTTTTTTCTTGTTTTAGTTTGTTTGAATATAGTATCTGATTCTTTACTGATTTATGAAAATAAAAACAGAGCTTATTTGAGGCCAGAATCTCAAATGCCCAGGTAAACTGTCCACTAGAGGGAGCCCTGGAGCGCAGGTTGGTTATTTGTCTGGTTAGAAATCATCTGGGGATATCTGCTGCTCCAGGTGTTGTTCCAACCCTGTTCTAAATTATATAATTGATCCAATTAAATCTCCATCCAAAACCATGAAGTAGTTAACTATATCATATTACCTGTTAATCCTGGAGTGGAATGGTCCCTCAGGACTGTGATTGAACACCCCTGTGATAATCACTTTAAGTTTAGGACAGGTCCGACATTACAATTTTTTCTTTCCGGTCTGATGTCAGACATTAACAAAAAGACGTCAAGCACAGGTCCCTAGTCGTTTTTTCTCCCGGGAAAAAGCTGAGGAAAGCTTTCAATGGCCGAGTGAGACCGATAGAAGCCAAGAGAAGCCGAAAAAAGGCAGATTTGAGGAATACGCATATTCCCTTCACCACAAACATAACGCGGACATAAACGAACAAGATAGCTGCTTCCACATCCAGCACTTAAAGAATATCACTGACATTTGCCAAGCTTTTTGAACTGTTATAGTAATAAAATAATGACTTGGACAGCAGTATTGAGGAGCTTGGTGTTAAAACGAGTGAACAGGAGATGATTTATCAGTATGCACGACTATGAAAAGATGTGATAAATACAGTGAACAAGGGGTGGGGGAGGGCTGGAGATGCAGTGCTGAGTGTCCTGTTGATATGCAGTGCCTTTTAAACCTGTTTTACTGGGAATAGAATTACTTTTAAACAGTGCATGTAAAATAACAGCATGTGTGAAAATAAATTGGACCCGACGCGCCTGACAGGCACTGAATAAATGGACTGCAAAGGGTTAAGTTAAAGGCTTGGGGTAAAGAAATGTATTTGGTTTATTGAAGAAGCATAGAGCTGTTCCTAGAGCATTTGTCCCTGGATGCTTCTATTAGACACAGGTTTACGCTACACATCATGATTTCCATTATATGAGAGTAGGTGTTAAAACTTCATGCTGATATTGGACTCAGCCCTTACCAAGATAACCAGTAACTAAGACATAGTTTATTTTGCTGTAAACTAATATGATCCATCTGCATTTCCTTCCATCTGATGATGTTGATATCCTTCTGAAGTGTAATTCTGGCTCCAGGGATCATCCTATTTTGCCTCCCTGGCGCATCAGCATACACAACAGCTGCAATGCTGGCTCCAGGGATCAACCACTGTGTGGCCTCCCTAGCACATCAGCATGACATCTGTCTGGGCTGAGCTGAGTAGGGTACATCTCTGGGGTCTTCAAGTGAGCACCTTTCATCCTTGGTGTTTCGTCGACTAGCCCACAACACCTTAAGATGGCTCGACAGTGATTCTGGCGTTACAGTATCACCCCCCCCTATCCGTCCACCACTCAGCTAAGACCAGCTTACTTACCTTCCTTTACATCAATGTTGCTTTCTTTCTACAATGCTTGAGGTCCCCAACCAGAATCTTTTCGTCTCAACCAGAGCCAGTTGCTGCTCCTCTCTGCAGCTTCAGATAAGTTCTTCACTATGCATTGCAACTCTTGAAAACTGAATCCGATGTCCCTGAGAAACCAGGCTTTGGAGTGTGCCACAAATCCTGGACAACCCTCCTCCACTGGGTAAACCTGGCCACAGCATCCTCGCTGTTCTGCTTCAGCAGGCAGTTGAGTGAACCAAAGTTTCTTCCATCCAGCATCCTCTCATGGCACTGTTAACTCTACAAAATGAATAAGCATGCTGATCCAGTCTCTAGCAGCTTCCAGTTGTCCTAAACGAGTTTTGGTTTTGATACCTTTTCTTGGTGGTTGCTTCCCTGGATGAGGAATGTTGTTCTTTGTGTGTCATATATTTCTGGAATTGGTGGCAACTTGTTGGTCATGCTAAGGCCAAACATCGCAGCACCTGGTCATGACACCAAGTAAACTGTCCTTTGCTAAAACCAACCTTACATTCTGTCAAAATGTGTCTTAATGTAGCTGCCGATGAACATAAAGGACGCCATGGATCCTCTCCTACTCATAGATTAAGGTTCTGTGGTGATGGGAGAACATCACATGTTGACCTGCTGAGCAAACTGATACTGCTTTGTTCCATTATCCATAGATCTTGCCAGCCAATCTTGTGTTGTGCCACATTTTCCCATCTCGTCCATCATCCCTGCTTGGCCTGGGAAACTGCCTTTACGCACCTCATCCTCTCCTCCTGCTTTTGCACCTCGTTGACTACTAGCTTCCTCCATTGAGCTGGGGCTGCTTTGTGCCATGTAGGAGGAGCTGAACTGAAACCAAGGCCTCCTCTTCCATGCTGTACTTGTCCCATGATATCACTGATACGAAGGGCAGCCTTTGCATCTTCCACAGTTTCCTTTGCTGCCCACTTTCTTCTAGTTTTCAACACAGGTGCTGCCTCCCTCACACATTCATTGTGTAACTCTACCGATGTCATTTCCAATTGAACCTTGACGCACTTAAACTTCTCATCAGATATATATTTCACTCACCAGCGGTGCATGAAAAGTGCAGCCCTGATGAGTGGATTCAAGTGAAATGACAGAGCTAATTCCTGATATGTGGATTCAATTGAAAATCTCCAACACATCATGGGAAAACATTGGAACCGGTGTCCCTGGAACAGCTGCCAAGCAGCACACCCGCTTCTGGTTCTGATCACTTCCAGATGCTGAGCGATGATCACAAGGGCTGGCAGAAAATAATTCAGGACCAGAAAGAGAGAGAGAAGGAGAAGGACTGCTTGTAGTTTAATGTATCCTAATGGAGTATTTATTTCAAACTTGCCAGGATTCTGAAGTCCGTCGTGTGCACATGTAACTCTCCTCAGAAATGATGCATTGGGAAGTCTTTGTTATTGCTCTTGTTTATCATAATGTCTATACTTCTGCCACTGCAGGGAAAAATAAAGGTAAGGACTTTTTTTTCTGTGGGTACCATAACTTTTCTTCTGAAAGCCATTCATACGACATTTCAAAAGCATTTTATTGAATGCCAAGTTAAGTGCTCAGAAAAATACTTCCATAAATATATACAGGGGACTACAAAACAGGATAAAGTTGTCTTAGTTGAGTAATGGTCCTGCTGATGGCATGGTCTTCATATTGAGACCCAAGTTTACTGTAGGTGTTTTCTGAATAATACTGACAGTTCAGATCATAATTTCAATGTCTCTAAATACCTGCCAGCCAAAAATCTGCTGCTAGGTCTATCTGGTTTGGAATTCTACTCTCAAGCTTACAGAATACTGACAGCACAGTTCTTGGAAATGATTGTTTTGTATTGCCCCCATTGTTCTTGACAGGTTCATAAAAGTTGCATAACACTGTGTAACAATGTGCAGAATCAGAGGTTCAAATAAAAATAATTGGGCAGTTTGCATATGAGGACCATCAGAAATGTTTTGTTTGCATTGAGATCATTTTAATAATAGAACAAATATTAAACAAATAACTCCAAGACTAAGGACTAGGCAGACAAGCTTATGTGTTACAAACAAAACATTTGAAATGCCAATTAGTAACCCAATAACAAAAAGTAGACAACGTGTCTTCAAAAAGCACTATAATTCCAATAAAATGATGTGTTCATATTTTTTTATTTGTTTTGCTCTGGTAGGAAAACAAATGCACATGTAGAATTTCTCAATCCAAAAATGCTGTTGGACCATTACAGTAAGCATATTTTTTAAAATGACTAACACATGACAAGTTATCTAATGGTGCTTTCATTTAAAGCTTCAAAGTTGTACAACACTTTAATCTCTGTAGCACCATCCACGCGCAGAAGACATTTGCTGTGATGCGATTGGTAGAAGGTACTGTAACCAGTAGTGTCGGAGGTTATAGGATGTTATGCCTGTTTGTTGTGGGATCACTGCAAGCTCTATTTTTACATTGGTTTGCATAGTGAAAGCATGGTAAAGCATACCATAAATACTGTAAAGCCAAGGCAGGTATAAAACATATTAAAAAAAACTGTGGTAAAAGCATAGTATAACCATGGGAAAACTGAAAATGTACTGCAGTAAACTGTGCTCACGATCTGTGTAATTAGGTTTGCATTTTTAATTCCTAGTTCTTAATGATCCATAACAATGAAACCCGATATAACATTCAAATAAGTATTAATTGTTACGTGATTGCAACAGTGCTAGTAACAGAGCAGCACTAACAGTAGAACCTTTTTGGAAGGAAATACCACCTTCACACTACATTTAGTAGCTCTTTGATCTATGCTTAAACAGATTTGTTGTAATGAATCCACATTTTTTTTATGATCTTTCCATTTTTTGTGGACTTGAATATGTGTGTATGTGTATGTATGTAAGTATTGTGGTAACACTTCCAGGCCACGCTGGTTTGCACCCTTTTAGGACTGTATTTAAGCGCTTTTTTTTAAGAGTTAGTCGACACTGCTATTTTATTATTATGTTGTACTTGTAAAAAAAGAAATAAAACAAATGTGTACCAGGTGGTTTTACTGTAAAATACTAAAATTGTGTTGCTGCTGTTTAATATCTCTTTTTTTATTCTGCAGTTGATTTATCTACTAAAAAATTTAAATAAATCAGACCGATGTCTAATAGCTATGAATAAATAGCTATGAACACACTGGAACTTCTCAGTACAGACAGCAAAAATACTGGGCATTGGTAGTTTCTTTTTAGAAGACTAGAGATTGATGTCTGTTGAAATACGCACTTAAAGCACCAATATGGCAAATAGCATAGCTATGAACACACTGGAACTTCTCAGTACAGACAGCAAAAATACTGGGCATTGGTAGTTTCTTTTTAGAAGACTAGAGATTGATGTCTGTTGAAATACGCACTTAAAGCACCAATATGGCAAATAGCATTTTTTTTCAACTATTAAGACTTTTTTTTTTTTTTTAAACTAAGCCAGTATTTAAATTACTGCAATACAATTTCCCACCAATAAAACTTACAGTTTGCAGCATCTGCTGTGGTTAGGGCATGGGAAATTTAAAGTTGAATACCCTTTCAAATGCAGTTAAATACACCACAAAAACTACGCCACCCCTTGTTTATGTAGAGAGATAGGGGAATTCTAAGTCGTTACCAAGATATGGGTTCCTTCACACAAGCCCCTTCAATTAAATTAAAGTCAAAAGTCACAAGTGCAGTTTAAAATGGCCTTTTTCAAAGCAGTTTTATTAAATGATAAAGTATAAAAGGAGCACCCCGGGACTCTAATGTATCAGAAGAAATTTAAAATTAGACAGAAGTAAATGTCAGGTTTCTAGTTTAACAGGTTGAAGTTAAAAAAGAAACACCAAGTATTTAGGATCTGTAGCGAGACTAAAAGTACACAGTAGGGTCTGGAGAGAGAAAGAACATTCTCACCCCATGCTCTGGGTGCGTTGTGCGTTCAACCACCCAGGAAGTTCGGAAAGAATTGTCTTACCGCACAACCTGAAGTGTGGTCATTTCGTTTATAAAATTTCCCTAGATTATAAACCAGCTAGAAGATATGTGGACTAAATGACTTCCATATCAGTTTGTGCAGTGCTGCAGTCCTTCCCGCCTGCGGTGAGCACAATAGAATTCTATGCCGAACATGATCTTGTTTAAAAGCCCAACAGAGCAATAGAGTTTTTAATTTTGTTTTAAATATGTTTTTGAAATCGGAGGCTAGTGACGAGATGTATCTGTTATGTCGAATAAAAAAATTGCATATTCGCTAGTCAGTTTTATAAGGCGATATTTAGTTTAATAAGGAGATGCTGCTGCTGCATATACAGTATATTACATGCTGAGTGAGACCTGAGTGGTGATTTCTCAGATGGCTTTTGAATAGTGTTACTGCTCCTGCTTGCCTCAGAGTTTTCTTTGATCTGTTCTCTGACTAAATAAATACCACAGTATATTTGCCAATTTTTCTGTAAGTCTTAGTGACAGAGATGAAGAAATTCAAAGGAATAATTATTTAAATCCATTTTCATCCTCTCACAGTTCTACAATTATCAGAGCGTGCAGCAATTTTAATTAGCTCTGGCAGTTCAAATTGGTTTGAACTCATTCCCAGTGGCAAATTGAGATACTGATTGACTTTAGCTGTGATGAAATGTAAGATCCATAGCATCAACATACCTCATGCTGTCAGGGTGCCTTTGAGTACACTTCTGCTTATCGCTGCTTATCAAAGTTGCATATCCACAGGGAGAATTGTGTTGCCTCTGGTGACCCTGCGAGTTAGTCAGGCAAAATTGGATGGGACTGTTTATCACTGAGCTAAAGCCAATTCTATTTGCCAGGAGCATGATGAGCTCAAAGAGAACATCTACAGACCTGGTCCTTCAAGGGTCAGTAGTTTGCTGGCATCCGTTCACGAGTCCATGGGTGTAAAGAGACAATTGGTTTGGTTGTGAGCTGTTGTGGGCTTGCTGCAATGTAGCACCACTGTAGCGAGGAACTGTAATTGGACATTCTAAATTGGAGAGAAAAACAGGGATACAATTATTGGGCACACTATTTAAAAAAAATGTAAAAAAAGTATTGCTTCTAAACAAAATTCTGAGTTGTATGAATAATCTTATGGCAGGAGGCAGTATGGTCCAGTGGCTAAAGTCCAGGGCTGACTGACTCACTGTGTGACCCTGAGCAGGTCATTTAACCTCCTTGTGCTCCATCCTGAGGAGGAGATGTTAAATCAGTGTCCTATTGTAAGTGACTCTGCATATAATGCAAAGTTCACACCCTACCACTGTGAAGTGCTTTGTGGTGATTGTCCACTGTGAAAGGCGCTTTATAAAAAAAATAAAGAAAGATAAACCGGAACCAAAGAATTTACTAAAACATTTCATACTTTGCACAAGGGCAGTCGTCAAGTATAATCTTGTGAATTCTCCTGTTTACATTATTGTGGAATTCTTGGCAGCTGTTGTCAAAATAACGTCCAGAGATAACACCATGGACACAAACATTTCTTGGCCAAAACATGGAATACTGCCAAATTCATATGCCTGTTCGATTATGTATGGAACCAGAAATAGAAGTGCCTTCTATAAAAAATAGTGAAGGTTTCACCACTATAAAATGTCTCCTTTGTAGAGACTCACCAGGCTTGTGAGAGCTTCTCCTTTCACAATGTACAAGAGGTCATCCAGATCTATTAAACAATCAGTAGTACATAAAGAAACATAATGAATTCAACTGCAAATGTTTCTTTCTCAATGTCAAAACATGTGTTATTGGTTTTATTAAGTTTCCTTTAGTAATGTTAAAGACACTGAGAAAGACTACTAGTTGAAACGTTTGTCATTGATTTTGTTACATGTCTTTTACTATTTCTAAGTGTATGAGAGAGGCAGGTTCTTCACTATATAGTAACTTTATAAGTACTATTCTAGTGAAGCTAGTTTTGTTATAAACAAACCAGGATACTAGGACTGTGAACAATTAAATGCTGTAAGCATATAGCTGCTGACCATTGCTGATTCACTCACTACACAAAGTGACTGCACTGGGCTTGCAGGGGGCACAAAGTGATAACTAAGTTATAGTCTTGGGCCTGGCGGATATGTGGAAATGATACATTATGGATATAGTGAACAACACCAACTGAAATGCTTCAGCTCAAACAAATACTGTACACTGGTATAGCTAGAACAGCATAGAAGATTATTAAGTAGGTAAACAAAGCAACACACAAAACGTCTTCTTTAAGAAGCAGTTGTTTTTTTTTTAACTTGATATCTCACAGTAATTAAATTAATAAACATTTCAACATAACTTACCTGAATAAACCAGAGCATTCAATTTGAGACGATGTTACACTTTTGAGAAAAATGAACCTTGGTCTGTCTTGATTTTATACAAATGGTATGAATGACAACAAAAAACAACAAAAGAAGAAGTACATGTGATCAAATTCTCTGTAGATAATCTACAACAGGGGTTCTCAACCAGGAGTCCATATTTACGGAACACGTTCTCGGGTTCACATGGTGTAATAGAGCTATTTCAGCGGGAGCACAACAGATTACAAATCATTGGAAACACACACAGTAAAAACCAGATACAGATACATTTTTTATTCGACCGTCAGCATCAAAACATCAAAAACCACAGAATGATGATCCAGAACTTCCTTCAACAAGTTCAGCTGAAGAACAGCGAGGAGGTGGTGTTGTGAGTAAAAAACATAAAGCCATTATTAATCCTGCAAAATTAAGGAAATGTAAAGACAGCTGCTTGATTTTTGATTTTATTTGTACTGGAAGTGGAGACATACCTTAACCGCAGTGTATAATTTGTGCACAACTACTGTCCAATGAATGTTTGAAACCCTCCAAATTAAAATATATAAAAACAAGCAACATTCATTTTTGGAGCGAAAGGCTAAGGAACTGCTTGGTACTAAGCAAAAAAAAAATGCATACGATTGCTGAGGAGTTGATAATGCGTGCGCCATTGAAATTATAAAGGAAATGTTTGGAGAGCAGAAGGCCAAGGAACTGGCAAACATACCAATGTGAATTGACATAGTCAAACGACAGACTGCTTTTATATCAGAAGACAGTTTTGCAGTGCATTGATCAGCTGTGTGACAGTGATTTTGCTACACAACTCGATGAATCCACAGACATTTTTTAAAATGTCCCATTTACTCGCCTATGTTCGGTATGTGTGGAAGAAGGGAATAAAGGGACATGTTTTTTTTTTGCAAGGAGCTCAAGACAACAACAAAGTCAGATGATATTATGACTTCAGGAGAAATCAGCTGGACTAGCATTCTGGTGTCGTGCAAAAAAGAAAAGCCGCTGCACTTCGCGCTATTTGGACACATTGGTTTTTATACCGAGAGGCGCTTGCTGCGAATGATATTGAACCAGATCTTCACAGTGTTCTCAACACAGCAGTAACGCTCGTTCATTTTATTAAATCCAGAGCAACAAACATCCAGGTGTTTTGTTGCACTTTGTGAGGAAGTTGGCGCAGAGCACCATTCCTTGCTCTTGCATACAGAGGTGAGATGGCTATCTCGAGGCAGAATGCTTACCCGTATATTTAATTTGAAGGAAGAGTTACATACTTTCTTAGATGTTAAGAAACCTGAACATGGTGATGTGCTGAAAGAAACAAAACTGGGCTACCTCGCAGACATATTCAGTGAAATGAATAAGCTGAATAAAACTATGCAAGGTGGGAGCACTCATTTTGAAAGAATCGACGCATTCAGAAGAAAACTACAAGTTCATGTCTTTGGGGGGACTACTGATATGTTTGAACTCTGTCTGGTCTACTCACCAAATTTAATACTTACTTTCCTGAACTCACCTGTGGGCTACAAACCCCATTAGTGAGAATATTGGAGCTAAACTGCCACCCTCTGTCCCATCAAAGCTGTTAGAAGAGCTCATTGACATTTCATCAGACAGCTCTGTCAGAAGTTCAGTGAAATGCCGCTGGATACATTTTGGTGTGAGTGCTCCAATGAATACATCACTGCTTCTTCTGCAGCATGAAAGTGTTGGTCCCATTTAGTACAACCTCCCATACAATAGGGGTTCTCTACCTTTTTGCTTCTGAGAGCCCCCTGCCCGCTATAAAAATTACACGGCCCACCATATACATTATATATACACTGCTAGACATGTTGCAATTTTCTACTCTGATGCATTATGAGCATCAACAATTTACTCAAAGCTCCACTAGTGTTTTCTATTATTCTAAAAATCATGACTTGCAACCGTCATATCAACAGTACGAAGTTCTTGAAATCAGGACTTAAAGGGACAATGATAACACTGTTTTAAGAATGATTTTGGTTTTGAAAATAGCACTAAAAGAAGAAACTGCAAGACAAACAAAATGCATTTATTATAAATGTCACAACTCCGGAAAACCTTGTTTAAAAAAGTAGTTGAAGCCCTCTCCCAAAAAAAAAAAGAAATAAACCAATGTCCCCCTTTCAAATAGTCGTTATTTAGCACTGTAATAGGGGGTTTTGTTACCTGCTACATCAATTATGGGTGTCCGCTGAACAACCAGAGAGACAGAGGGATGCAATTGGAAATGCCACTCAGGCGTCCAGGTTTTGTTACGGAGCTGACTTATTTCGTGACACCGGACCTGTTTCTGGAGGATTTATGATCGAGCTCACATGGTTTATTCACAAAACGCTAAACTAGCAGTGACACAAGTATCACCTAACTGGTCTTTTGTACTGCGTAAATGTGCATTGAGACTAACACAATGCTCATTCGTCAGAATAATTGGACACCACTGACTCAGTGAAATTGCTGGCACACAACAAACGCATGCCAGTTTTTTTTAATCTCACAAATAGTGCTTAATGGATCTAATAAAACATTTAGTGTAATATATATATATATATATATATATATATATACCCGACATGCGCTTCACTAAACTGTTCTGTGAGCATCCTTTCTCAGGCTAGGATGAATGCTACTAGCACCGCCCTGCAGGTTCAGTGTGCCTAACCAAACTAGGGCTGTCAAGTGAACAATGAATTGCTATTAATTTAATGTCAGTTCATCTTGTTTTAAACGCATATTTAATTTGTTTTATTACTGATATTTTTATTAATAAAAACCCTGTTTTCTTATTTATGGATTCATATTGTTGGCCCCTTGTGACACAAATACAATGATTCATGGTTGTAAATCTCCCTCCCAACCTGTGAGGGCACCAAGCAGCAAGAACAGAGTTCCCTGGATGGGCTGATCTGACAGTTCTTTCCCAGGGTTCAAGGGAAGTCAGCCAGCTAGGATGGGGGTGAGACTCAGTTGCAATAACACTTTGACCCGGAAGGGAAACGACGTGGCAGCCGCAGATTGGAGAGGCAGTTGCACTCGTTTACCAAGGGGTCATGTGTGACAGCATAAAAGGGGACGGAGAATCACAATCTGTTCCATCGCACTGGTTTGTGTATATAAACTGAGAAGGACTGTGACAGACACCATTCCGGAGTAAAAAGTACCATGAGTGTTTTGTTTGTTTTGTTTTGTCTTGTAATCGTCTTGTCTTGTCTTGCACATTACCAGACAGCTAACACAGTTCCAGAGCTGTCGCCAATGGCCCCACTAGTGCCTTTGTCATCAGTGTAAATTCCGTTTCAGTGTATTGGGGTAGAGATACTTGCACTGCTAGACTAGACTACATGCATCTATTGGTCATTTTGGATTACACTATGTATTATCCGAAGGCCATTCCCCTCCGTTCTGTGACTGATAAATCTGTTGCCAACAAGGTAGTGAAGGTTTTCTCCTGGGTAGGGATCTCCAAGGAAATACTGACCAACCAAGGTGCCTACTTTATGTCACGGCTGGTCCTTGCAACGTGTAAACTTTTGGGGATTAAGACCATCAGGATCTTGGTTTACCACCTCTCCTTCTCTTTGCTGTTAAATAGGTTCCCCAGGCTTCCACAGGGTTGAGTCTGTGGGTTGGTGGGCAAATGACAATTTGCAACAGGCTCAACACAGACAGGAGACCCAATACAATAGGGGGGCCTGGTTGTGCATGTTTCAACCGGTGGATAATGTGATTTTATTATTACCCAGCTCTGAGTCTAAACTTCTGGCGAAGTGGCAAGGACCTTTTGAGGTTACATGCTGGGTTGGGATGATGGACTATTAGATCTATCATGTAAACCTCTTGAAACCATGGTTGCAACATGAGGCATTGGGACCTGATCTTTCTGTTTTGGCAAAAACTGTACATTACAGAGACACCCAAATAGAAATGTCAGGCTCTAGCGCTGCTGGTGGAATTTCTTGATGTATTCTCTCCAGTACCGGGGCAGACTAGAGAAGCCCAGCATCACACTGAAGTTGAGCCGGGGGCACAAGTTCACCAGAAGCCATACTGTATACCTGAACGCGAACAGCAGGTAGTAAAAGTGGAAATTGCCGAAATGTTGGGGGTAATAGAGGAGTCCCAAAGTAACTGGAATAGTCCAATTGTTTTAGTGGATAAGCCAAATGGATTGACTTGGTTTTGTATTGACTTCAGGAGGGTCAATGAAAAATCAAAGTTTGATGTGTATTCCATGCCCCGGGTAGATGGGTTGCTGCAGCGTCTAGGCACAGCAAAGTTTATGATGACACTGGATTTAAAAAGGGGTACTGGCAGATACCCCTAACCATGGAATCTAACGATAGAACCACATTTTTGACTCCCTTCGGGTTATATCAATTTAATACCATGCCCTTTGGGTTGCATTGAGCGGCAGCCACTTTCTAGTGGATGATGGATTGCATTTTGCAACCCCATCAGCAGCATGCCGCTGTTTACATTGATAACGTGCTTGTCCACAGTGAGTAATGCAATCCTTGTGGGAGGCTGGGTTCATTGCTAACCGAAAGAAGTGTGCAATTAGGAAGAGTGAGTATTTGGGGTATCGAGTAGGGAGTGGCCAGATCAGACCTTTGATTGCAAAGGGGAAAGCCTTGGCTGACTAGCCAATTCCTACGAATAAAACCCAGGGGCGCTCCTTCTTGGGATTAGCGGGCTACTATAGGAAGTTCATCCAGAACTTCTCCATGTTCGCAGCTCCCTTGATTGACCTCACCTGGAAGGCTGCCCCAAATACAGTCTGGTGGACGGAGCCATGAAAAGGAGACAGTGTAGCAAGCCAGATTTCAGTAGGAGGTTCACCCTGCAAACAGTGTCTTAGACAGGTCTCGGGATTGTTGTCTCAGGAGGTGCAGGGGAGAGAGCACCCGGTCCTGTATATCAGCAGGAAGTTCCTTCTCCATGAGAAACAATGATGGTAGCATCGAGAAGAAGTGCCTGGCAGTAAAATCAGCAGTTGAGTCACTCTGGTACTACCTCCTGGATCATAGATCATGTCCCCTTGGCATGGCTTCACCGCATGGAAGACAACAAAACCAGGACATACGGTGGTACTTGGCACTGCAGCCCTATGCCTTCTGGGTTGTCCACTGAGCAGGAAAACTGCATCAAACAATGATTTTTTCTTTAGATTTTCAAATGGACTGCTGGTGCCATTCTAAGGGGGAGGATGTGTGATAGGGGAGACCTGTGCTGGCTATTAGAGGCATGCATGATCCTGCGGAGGACTGTTCTGGAGCACCGTGGGATCAGTCTGCCAATCATGGCAGTGACAGAGAGGTTGGGTGAGGGTGTGTCGCACTCTTTCTCTCTCTCTCTGTGGCTGAGAGGTGGGTCTTGGGTGGCCAGTCGACCAATAAAACTGACACTTTGCTATGCCTTCACTCTTGTCCTTCTAGGCCGATCTTCTTCTCTCACCAACTATCGGTCTCAATCGGCCATTGAAAGGTTTTCTCTGCTTTTTCTGGAGAAAAAATTACTAGAGACCTGTGATTGATGTCTTTTTGATGACTAGAAATGGAAAATTCTAATGTCAGACCTGGTCTGACATAGGACCGCAAAGGCGTTAAATAAAAATTGAACGCTGGTGAGAAGGTATCAAAGAAACTTTCTGTCTCCAGTGTGTTCAGTGTATTCCCCCCAACCACCCACCCTCCTCACAGCCTGCAACTTCAAACTCTCCAGGCAAAACTGCACCCTTCACTTTGACCTATGACCTGTGACTTAATATGGAAGCCATATTGGGGTCATGTAACTTTTTGGTTTCTGGATGAGAAAGATCTATCAAGATATTGGCTTCATGCTCGGGTGTCATACAACAAAAAGTAGCCCTTTCCTGATAGTTTTTCTGCAAAGCTGCCACCACAGTATCAAAGACTTGTATCTCAGAAACCATTTAAGGTAGTGATTTCATATTTGCAGGGTTATATAAACCTTTCACACTAAATAAGTAGCTGACTATGATCTTGTCCACTGATCTGAAATGGCTGCCATAGAGGTCATATGACTTTTGAAGTTACAACTGCATAGAGACTATGAGTTTTTGTCTTTAACTTTCTTACTACTAATTATAAGTGTTGTCCAGTAAAATTAAACCTTACATTGCCTTAGCTCTGTCCATATCAGTGATACAGACAACATGCTTTGCTATGGGTTTTTTATAGTAGGTACATGCCTGTATTTTTTTATTCTCCCAATAAAGTTCCATTACAGATGGTGTCCAATGAACATTAACTACTTTAGACTATGCTAGCGGGGATGCTTTGTTTTTGTTCCAAAAATCTCCAGTTTCTAGTTTGTAGTCGTAGTAGTTTTTAAGAGTCTCTTATTATAATTCTTTAGTCACTATTCACCTTAAATATGACTATAAAAGATTCTGCCTCATAATGTTTCCTAAATAATAATAATATCCCTGTTCCACATTGGCAGATTTAGGCATCGTTAATCGAATAGTGGTTTTACCATTCATTGAACTTGAATTTTCTCCACTGACGTTCTCATTCTACAGCTGTGCAAGTCATTTTAGAACAAAACAAAAGTGTAGATAATAGTCTGTAATGCCATACCTGGCTTGCTAAACAGCTCTTATGTGTTAATAATGTCACCAGAACCCCTCTGGAAATTACAGTTCGGTATTCTTTATTCTTTATTTTTATTACTTCATCTCCCCACCCCCCTTTTCTCAGTCTCACTCAAAAGCAAGCACATGTCTTATTTTTATAGTGTATTAAGTTTCTTTAGCAAGGAACTGTAATACTAAGCTCTGTGTTTGATCTGGGGGAACAGAGAGAGTGTGTTCCTGGGTAATCCTGCACATTAACATCAGTCCAGCTTCCTGTCCATCTCCAGCTAGGAAGATCACATTCCATCTTTGGCTTCTCTGATCTCATTCCTATCCCAGACTTACAGTACTTTCATTTAATTCAACTCAGTAAACACATTTACTAAAAATGTTTCTGCAAGTATTATATAAAACATTCTTTAACTGAAAACTGAAAAAAATTGCATTTGAATAACATTTAGTACCATAACACAGAATTAGGAATGTCAATACAATGGATTTGGAACAAATACTGCACAGTGGTTCTGATATAGTGCAGTGATACTGCAATAGATATCGTGTATTCTATGTTACAAAAGTAATGGAGTGCTTTATTTATAAGAAATATATATTTTGTATTTTTCATGTTCATACGTATGTACGTGCAAATACATTATTTTAATAAGTTTTCCATTAAGCTTTTATAAACAAACCACACCCGTTGTTTTTGTAATGAGAGCACAGGAGACTACTTTTAAAAAAACACTCAAAATAAAAGATATGGAAATTCAACCAAGGAACATCTGGAACTAACCTAACCCTAACCCTAACCCTAACCATAACGACAAGGTTCATACCAACAAAAGAACTATCGCATTATCGGTAATAATTGTGTATCTGAAGTCATCTAAAGCTGAGAAGGATCAGCTGAGATGTTTTATCTGCTGCCGAGATGCTACCAAGATGTTTTGTTTCTATCTACCTGCAGCAGCTGATTTGTAGTTAGGCACTGGCAAATTACTTTAATTCAGTCCCCTGTCTTTTGAGAAATGCAATTTCTTTGCAATTTTCGAAAGCCCAAAGCAGGCAGAGAGTGGAGAGAGAAAGAGCTGCTAACTAGGCAGAAAGTTTTAATGAATGAGTTTAAACATGATTTAAGATCATCATGAATATCATGATTATTTTAGCTGCAGTGGTACCATCTTATACAGCACCATTGTAGCTGACCTTGTGATACCATTGCCGTTTAGTAGGGAACTGTTAATTTCCACGGAATATATGTATGAGTCTTCCCATCCTAACAAAAGCATTACAACATACAGTATATGCTATAAAGTGTGAAATACAGACAGATGGAAAACTCCATACATTCACAGATTATAGTATTCTCAAATAACCATAGGCTAAAAGGTTTTAACCAGATTTCATCCCAACTTGGCAAACGTTTTGGGTTTTTTTTGTACAAATGAAGGTTCGATATACTGGTGGTCTGAGAATTAGACATGGGAAAAACAGGGTAGGATAAAAGAAGAACCAGAGCCATCGAGGGGTGAAGTTTTTAAGGATAATGTTTGGGTGGAGAATGTGTGGAATTCATTGCTGGGCTGCAGCCCAGTCCATGTGGCTTTCTATCTAGTTGTACTGACACATTTAAGGTCACAGAAGCTAGACAGATTGAATCTGAGGGAACAGTCAGAGAACTTATCAAGCTACTTGCTTATCAAGGTGGGTTTAGAGGGATGTGAACCAGGGATTAACAACCTTAAAGTGATAATTCTAAAATTGCAAAGCCATATAGCAGAATTTAACCAGTCAGCAGATATCACTTACACCTACAGTATACAGTTAATCTCTGGCGTTTGTACACAGATTTTGTTGACAAGAATGAATATTCATATAGCGGTGGCCCCCTTTACACCTGACATCTAACCAGCCAGTGAAGCAGGGCGAACATTATATGCGATGATACTGACATGAGAAACTGATGTTGGCCCATGTCAAACAAAAATCAGTCATCAGCATGGATTTATTATCAAGGAAATGTGAACACAA
Organism: Polyodon spathula; assembly: GCF_017654505.1. Taxonomy (NCBI): domain Eukaryota; kingdom Metazoa; phylum Chordata; class Actinopteri; order Acipenseriformes; family Polyodontidae; genus Polyodon; species Polyodon spathula. Next base: position 18,474,635 of record NC_054541.1, on the reverse strand, counting down.
ATATCAAAACAATTCTAATTGTTTTCATAAAAATATATTACGAACAACAAAGCAGGCAGCAACAGTAAGTAATGTCTTTTCTTAACTCTATAACCCGTACAGTTGAACTCTAACACAGAGCTTACTGTGTGGTCCGTTTGGGATGTTAATATTAGCAGTGTCAAAACAAGACACCGACCCTGCAGTGTAGATAAGGTAGCTCATGAGAAAGCACTCAGGGTTGTAACTGCTCATTCAAGTGAACATGGCTTTTTTGTGCTGAGGTTAAAATAATTGTAGCTAGCCAGATAACCAAGTGTAGTACCAGATATCATGTTTCCTATAAGATGTTACTTTCACAATTGGACATTTGACAGTCATGTATAGAAAGAGTTCTAGAATTATTTTATTAGCTACAATCACTTTAAGATATGGGTTGGTAAACAATTGAAATTCTGTGTACTCTCCCTGTCGATCCCCTGCCTCTGCATTAAAACACAATGATTCAAAAATATTCTAGCTATTATTTCCACCTAGTAGGATCTATTGACCCATATTGTAGTTAACACCATTTGCAATACATATGCAGTGTTTACCTGCCACTTACACAGATCATTAAAACAGAGCCCACTGTGTTGTTGGTATTTAGCAGCATTTCACTGGAGTCTTCAGCCATATGTCTCCAGCAAATTAAGATCCCAACATCCCAGCAGTTTGTTGACTTGTAATTTTGCTTTCAAGATTTTTTAATTTTTTTATTAACACCAGAAGGTTTACCAGAGCGTCGTATTTCATTATTTCCAGAATCTGATACAATATAGCCAAACCTTTATAATATCACTTTGAAGGGCACTTGGTGACAATTAGCATTGAATTGCAAAACATATGTGTTGATGCAACAAATGTGCCTGCTTTGCCATGGGATTTGGGATTTAGTACCAGCTATTGCATTGATTATTAATAAAATGACTCGTCACATACAGTCTGTGTATGTATTTATATCTCAGTACATTTCAGTACTGTACAGCAACTAACATTTAAGCCTTAATATTTTGTGCTTTTATTTCCCAAAGTGATATTGAATGGGGTATGATAATAAGGGAGGGTGTCTGTAGTTAACTTAAGATGTGTGTAGCCTGGGATACATTTCACATGTATCCCTCAGCACTTATCAATGCAGTCATTTAGTTCAAAGGAAATATTTCAAAGAAAAACAGACTCACAACCACAGCGTTCCCAGCCACCATAAAAAAAAATGATTTTGTTTAAATAATAACAAAAGAGTCATTAACAATAACAGCAATAAAGTAAGTCTGTTGCACATTAGTGCTGGAATGCTCTACCAATAAATTAGCACAAATCCTAATTCACTACAATATGATAACATATCATGCAGTTGTAATTTGCGATCGTATTTCATTAAATACACTGACTCATGTACAGTAAATGGGTGCTTATTTAGCCGCTGGAAACTGTATTTTGTCAAATGTTGGTATTAAAGGTTTCCTAAGATATTTTACTTTGGCCAAAAGCTAAACTAAAATGGGTTCAGACTGAATCTTGGAACATTTACATTTCAGTTTGGGTGATTCAGTAAGACTCCAGTAAATCTGAGTCTTACCCTTGTCATCTCTAAGCAAACCTGTACATATTATATTTATGTGCTTCAGTATCTGTGCTGTCAGATGGGTGTTAAAAGATCCCATATATGTGTGAGTGACTTTACCTGTCCTCATTTGCCAAATACTATCTTTAGAAATAGTAAAAGATGACTAAGGTTTTGACTACTCTTTGAAGGGATTGAAAAAGACTTCTAGTCAAAACATTTGCCTTTTTTTTGTATTTCTACATATTCAACACTATTGAGCCTTTAATAGTTATGGATGAATGCTAGCTTGTTCCACGCAGCTCTGATTGGGTTATCACCCATTAAAGGCACTACCACACTGTAGGGAAAGCCATCATTTGATTAAGTGGTTCACTGGTTCAAATCCTGGGGGCACATAAGTTCTGCATTGGCCCAAAGGTTATGGAAGAAATTCTGGGTCCAGGCTGAGATTTCAAGGCTGGAGCCTTGCCTCTTGGGTTCAGAACCTTAGTAACATCTATAGCTTAGGTGCGGCTAGTGAAAAAAAGCCATTGGTTTGACAACAGAAACACAGGTAGCCTGTTTATCTTCAGTCCTCCTGAGTGGTACATTGATTATATTACTAAGATAACTTTGGAGTTAGGCTTTTCAAATTGGGTGTACAACTTATAAACCAGACTTAAATTAACAACCTAAAAAACAATGAGTTGAAGATATATGAATTACTGTATGTTGAATTATGCAAATGTTTAACTGCATTTTTTAAATGATAGTAAGATGAGGGTAGCACCGCATATTTGACTAGAAAGGTGAGTCAGCCTCAGAAACGGGCAGTCAGACAATCAAACACTTCAGTTTCACAGTAGTTGTAAAGTGTGCAGTTTCAGATCAACAGAAAGTGCTCATGTTTGTGAATGGAGTAGTTGCTATTGATCACCTAATTGTTACTGCTCTGTTAGAAGCTGATTCTACTTCTAATCTGAACATATCTTCCATGAAACCAGACTGTCTACACTATGCTTTCATTGTGCTTTTACTGATGCTTTACTACATTTTGCTATGCTTTTATCATGTACATCCCAGTAGTATTATCGTTTGAGAAAAATTAAGCAAAGACCGTTTCCTCATATTGGTTTGAAAGGAAAAAGAAAAAGAAACTAGGACCAGGGGTCACAAAAGGAGACTAGATAAAGGGGCATTCAGAAAAGAAAATAGGAGGCACTTTTTTACACAGGGAATTGTGGGAGTCTGGAATTGCAATAGGGACCACTCATGATTAATGGAAACCTCACATGACAGTCAAATCAAATAAGAAAAATGTCATTTAGATCTGACAAAAGGCAAAAGGCAAATAACTAGGCTTATATCATAAACATTGATTTTGCAACCACATGTTTGATTTTTAAGAGCATGGGAAATAACTCTAAAACATCCCAGAGTAACATTCAGATGACTGTTAATAAAACTAGCAAGAGAAATCCATGATTAAAAGGGCTGCACAGCTGCTTCTGATATAAATTCCAGTTGCCTTCAGATACAAATTTAGCTCAAAGCAAATTTAGCTCCTCCAAAAAAAACAATACTAGAAACACCTGCCAAGTCCAAATGTTGATTCTGAGTGCGGCTGTGCAAAGGATGTTGTTATCCGGCTGCTATCATGGAAACAATATGTCAATAAAACTCACCTCATCTGAGCTGGTTGAGGCAGGAGTTGTCTGGTCGAAATGTTGCTGGCACACAGAGATAAGTCAGCAACTAAGCTTTCCACGCAAAGGGGTGTAAAAACTGAATGAAACAGCAGGGGCTTGGAGGTGCATTTGAGAAGCAACAAGATCCTCCATGAACACACACAAGTGCCATGTCTGATGCTTCTTCCAGAAATTGATAACATAGCATTACTTAATTTCTGTTAATAACTAGTGACCCCATTATTATGTCTAATGAAAATGATTAAGATGTAAAAGTGTAACTTTTGATTATTGGGATCCGTACAAGGAAAATTGTTAAATTCTGCTCAGATCCTTGTTGTGTGTGCTCCCTCACACAGGGAAATAAAAATACCAGTAGTTTCCTTATATGTTTCCATCATTAAAATAAATGCTAGAAGTCTGAAATTCCTTAGTAAAGAAGTACAGAAAAACAAGTGACTCAGTCATGTTGTGACGGCCAATTACACAAAACTGTGTGCTGCAGTGCACAGGTGTTTCACATTATTATGCATCCCCCCTTATAAGGAAAGCCTTGTCACACATTATGGCAGCTTAAAGCCTTTGCTTGAAGATGAGGAAGGGATATCAGTAACTTTTGCAGTGATACATTCCAGAGTTGATGAATGAAAATTCAGTTTCAAAGCAGGGCTAACCATACTGTTTTAGTTATCCGCTCTTAAAATAGAGTAATATATTATTCCAAACTGCATTTTTATGAATCACAGCAGAATCTAGCATCTGGTTTGAGGCTTGTGAACCTATAGCAGCTGATGTGGGTTACTGATGTGTGTATGTGTGTCTGGAATTCTCCTTGTCTAACTTTGATGTTGGTAGGTGTTTTTTGGAGTCTGTGTGACTGATGTGGAGCAGGTTTTGAGGACTGGTGTCAGGTTAATAAGTGCCCTTGGTATTGACCCTGCCTGCTTACTAAATATGTACAGTTTGTATTTAAAGTAATTGTATCTGACAAAATAGTTTCATAAACTGTATCCACAATGCACATCCATTCATTATATAGGTCTCAAATGTGCAGTTATACCAAACATGAATTTTAATTTTAAAACATGATATCTAGGTTAAATAAATCTCTGTTTAAGCCATGCTTTCTGACTGTCTTGCCCTTCCTGGGTAATTTTACCTGATGACTGAAACTGTCCTTATCCCTTCAATGGCCTCTTTCTTCTTAGTAACCAGTCAGCTGCTTCACTAACATCTTTCCACTCTATATTTATTGAAAGTGGTGTTCAATAAATAACACTAAGTGGCATAGGCGCTGACTACAGGACGGGCTCGGGGTCCCCAGCCCCCGCCAGAACTTTAAAAAGGGGGTGCAGCACTCTCTGGGATTTTGATACGATGTTGTTGAACTTGTAGAATTTGGGACACTAGGACCACGTGGAATGCAGGTTGTAGCTCCCTTTTTGCAATCACTAATTAAGAAGCTATAAAAATGTAAATGCTAGCCTGTTCATCCGAACAGCTGAGAAACATAGCAATGGTTTATATTAATTAGCGTTTTTACAAAACAACAATACACGTATATGAATTGAACTTTTCTGATAGCTCCTATAACATCACTGCAAAGCACATCTCACATCATTATTTACAAGTTAATAAATGTAAAACTGAGTCAAACAAGTGAAGCACTGCTGTTTTATTTGTATGCACATGCATATCAATGAATTGCTTTCACCTTTTTTTTGAAACGTTAAAAAAAGGAAAAACTATAAACTTAACTCAGTACTGAAAACAAGCTTCAATACTATTCTCAAAACAGCAGGCTGCATTCTAGAGTGCTGTTGGTCTTAGTTTTGCACTTATATTTGTGTGGATATTTCCCCCAAAACAACAACAAAGATTGACAGTTTATGATGTTTGAAATTAAATCAGCGATAATACAGTATCATGTCTTTTTGAACAGCTTCTGTATAAGTTCAAATGAACTTAACTCGGGTTCCACCTGTAATTTGTAACTTACGTTTCAAAACTCAGCGCCTATGCTAAGTGGAAATATCAGCAGGAATAATATTGAATCATTGTGTTTTACTGCAGTCACAGCTGTATGATGGGACGACAGCACAGAGGGAGACTGGGCTTCATTTGTTTACCAACCCACATCCTAAAGTGAATGTAGCTAACACAATGATTCCAGAACTCTTTCAGGTCGCATACTTCCATTCTTCATATGAGTGTCAAATGACCAGTAACATGCTTTGACCCAGAAGACACTGCTGAGTTGAAATCACAAAGGAAGTGCAAGTGTGACAGATACCCTGAGAAAAAGGCATAGAAACCGAGAGCGACATTTAACCTGAAGTATCACCAGACATCATGCTTTAAAATGAAAATACGTGTGTGCTACAGCATGTCTTTCTCTCCAAACTGCATGGAACACCTTTGTGGCTAATGGAAGTGCAAAATGGCTAAAATTTATGGAATCATTTTATTAACAAGTTTTCAGTCAGTTTTAGGCAGAGTGCTATTTATAGAGTACACATACTGTATAAAACAAATAGCGTATACAATTAAGAATGTCATGGGTAGACTCTTCACAAGATACAACTGAAAACATGCATGTGCATAATGTTATACGTAAGCAATAAGGCACAACAGGGTGTGTGATATACTCTAATATCCACACGCCCCGGGTGTGTTATAAGTCTCGAGGCGAAGCCGAATGGTTTTAACCTCCCAGGGCGTGTGGATATTGGAGTATATCCCACATCCTGTTGTGCCTTACTGCGCTTATAAAATGGGACAACTAACTAAGAAAAAAAAAACATAAAAACATGTTTTAATCAACAAAAAAGTATTTTTTTAAAAATAAAATAGACCTTAAAACTTGAAAAATAAAACCAAAAATGCATTAATTATTATTATTTTTTTTTTTAATAAACATTGAACTATTAAAAACAAGAAGCACTGATTATAGACGTTAAATTGAACACTGCTATTGAAATTTCAGCTTTGAAGATTAACAGGCCCTTTTTTTAGTTGTTTATTCTGAAAAGTAGCTGGAGCTGCAACAAGCGATTTCGAGCAACATGTTTGACAACATTGTTGTCCTTGTCGTTGTCTGAGGAAGTGCAGCTGGACAATCATGCAGACCTTCTTTGCTACGTCTGGCCATATTTAGTTGCACATCAAACCAAACCTTTCTCTCAAGACCTGCGGCAATGTGAAGAGACAGAGTTGGGGAGGATTTCTTTTTTTTTTTTTTTTAATCGTGCTTTGTGATCCGGGGTAGTCACAGGAGGTATCCATGCCAGATTTGCAGTATCATTTCACAGTGGCAACAAAGATGAAGATGTTGTTTACATTTTGAAATACTCGCACAGTGGCATAAAAAGGACACCCGATGCCCAGGCAGTGGACTCCTGTGTATTTTTTATTTTCTATTTCCAGAAGCTGTGCTTCAGTAAGTTCGATGCCTAGCAGTATTGTTTGTTTATCTACCTTGTCAGTCATCTTTATTGCAAATTTAAATGGCTACCATTTTTTTTCAAAATGATATATTAAATGTGGTTAGTCATATTTATTAATATAAATTTAAATATGGCTCCCATTTATTTTTTTTCCAAAATTCTAGTGGTGTATGGATATGTACAAGTGATTCACCCCTTTTTGAAAAAAAGATTCAACCCATGAGAATATGCTGTATTGTTCACCTACCCCCATGTGACCTGTTTTGACCAATCAGGATAGAGCATGTAAAAGACCCATTTTATAAATAGTAATATACAGTATGCATATAGACTTCACAAAAACCTTGAAATATATGACGGAAAAGCAATAAGCTAATTAATTATTCAACAAATGTTTAATTGAGACTCACAAAATAAAATTAATGGTGATCGATAAATCTCTACTAAATAAAAATGTTTGGCGTTGTTTTTTCCAGCCCTGTTCCCGTCTGCAATGCTGGTAAAAAGAGGGACAGCTGCCCTGCTAAATCCTGTCTTCCAGAACTCATTGGAGGAAGTAAATCTGCTGTACGAGGTAAGAGACACAAACAAATAGATGTCACTGGTATGGAGCTAAATTACTTAAAGAGTAAATGGCTTCAAATGTCATTTTATTTATGAATTACATTTTGTGCTCCTTACTATTGTGTGGTGTTTGCAATCATTTTGGGAGTTTCTATTTTGTTACTCCAATATTGAATTATTATTTTTCTCTAAATTGGCCTAGCTGGCTTTGAGCTTGTCTGTTGAATCCTACTAAATGCCAGAGCTGAACATCCTTCCACATTAAAGACTGATCAGTCACGGCACCTAGGGATTTCCAGGCAAGCTCAAAGCATCTCAAAGAAAGAAAAAAGTAGATTTAGCAAAAAAAAAAAAAAAAAAAACTGATGAAAGTTCTGTATTGGACTAACAGAACCGAGAACCACTCAGACTGATTTGCTCTACGCTACTGTTGCCAGTTTAAACTGAATGATTAGTAATTAGTGTCACTTTTTCATCTGTATGCTATTCCAGCAATGGCCAGAAAGCTGAAGTAATAATAACCTATAGAGTGGTTAACTGGTGGTTGTGGTGATTGGTTTAATGAGAAGATTATAAAATAAGAACATTTAAGAACCACACAAAAGCCATTCAGTTCATCAAGTTGGGTCTTAAAGGATCCCAGTGATTTCACTTCTACAACATGGCCTGGTTAACCCACCCCTTTCTGTATAAAGAATTGTCTCCTAGTCTGTTCTAAGTCAGTCTCCATTTAATTGCCAACTTAGTTAATCAAGTGACATAATTGGTCCTGGTTTCTTTGCTGTGTTTAAAGTATTGTCAAACCATGTTAAGACTTCAATCAAGCCCCCCCCCAAATATGCTTTCTTATAAAGAGGTTCCCCTCACAGCTCTGCTGATGTGAACACCCCCTGCCATCCACCAGGCTTACAGAAAGACTGCCCATTATAACCAATTATATTGCGGTTTTGTGATGTGAACTAATGTCCACAGGGACAGGGTGAGACTACCAAATCCGTAGTCAAGTGTTCATCCTAGATGACTCAGAAAGCATCATTGAAAGCTCTGAAGGGTCTAGTCTGGCAGATTCAGGAGAGATTGTACTGAATTTAGTTAAACTGATGCAGAAGCTAGATTCATAGTATAGAGGAAAGTATGCATATTTTGTTGTATTAGGTAAGATCCATGGTCGTTCGTTTGCCCCTTTAAAAATGACCCAGGACACAGAAATTGATTTTTAAGCGCTTGCACGCTGTTTTTAATACACAATAACAAAAAGAAAACAAATGAAAATAAACACCTACCTCCTACAGAGCTCTTACTAAACAATTTTGCAGATCCCTGACTAGCTCGCAGGACAGCTAAGCCGTTTACCTGACATAAAAACAAAACAAACATTTTTTACACGGCACTTACTGTTGTATTGACTGCTTGGAATCAAAGCCTGCCTCCTTCTACTCAGGAGTCCCGAGCAGACTGACTGCTCTCCTTAAATACCCTGCACCTTGTTCTAATTTGCAATTACTTCCAGGTGCAGGGCATACATGGTTTTTGATTGTGGATGTAGGTGAAAAAATAAATGAATTAGGCACCATATTAATGTTGCAATCACTGTTTTCTTGTGGATGGATTCTTGTTTTGTACTCATGCACGTACATGTTGTAATATTGTCCTATCAAATCCTGAAGTAGATCTATTTTATATTATAATATTGTGTCTGTCCTTCATTCTAAAAATACATTTAATGGGACCTGCAGTGGCCCTGTTTGCACTACAGAAGTGCAGCTGGGTATGAGAGGTGGAATATGTTATTGGTAGACATGAAAGCGAGGCTGAAAGAGAATGGAAGCTAGGGTGGAAGTAAACTCAATCGCATGGCACAAACTGCATTGAGAGGCTTACATTATTACCTGGCTTGCATGTTACTGGTTACTACTGCTATTGATACAATGGAAAGGATGGTCCTGCTATTTATTTCCATGGGTTATGTGACTTCATAGGTGTGGCAATATTTCAGGACATTGCAACAGTTCAATTTAAAACTATTTTTGTAGTTGTTTAGAATTTCAGTTTACCTTATAGCCATTGTATATTCACAATATGGCAGTCCAGGGTGTGTCATTGTGTGATATCGCCACTTCTCGGCCAGTTGAAGGCACTAAATTTTAATTTCAAACAGGCATCTGGTACTATACTATCTTAAAGAAAAATCTCAGTTTGCTTGCCTTGCCTTCCGGCAGTCTGTTATTGCTTTACCACCATGGTCATTTCAGTCCAGCAGTGTCTTCTGGGTCAAAGCATGTTACTGGCTGAACAAATGTTATTCAATAGGGGTAGCGGCTGATTGGTTATTGACAGGACAGAAGCCATATAATGTTTTGTTTTTTTTTCAAAACTGCAATTGTTAGCATGGGCACGGGAGAGTTTATCTAACTGTCTTTGCTTTACTGTTACCTGCCTGAATCATTTTTTTCCTTTATAGAAATTAATAATGGTGTGTGCTTCCACTAAAAAGGTTGTACTTTGTGGATCTACCACCCTAGAACTCTTTCAGGTAATGATCATTTGCTTTTGTTTTCAGATACTTTTGGCTGGCCTTGAGATGAATAAGACTCAGAGTAAATTCTTAGTTAAAGATGAAGAACTGTCTTCGCTCAAAAAAACCAAGAAACTGGAGGTGATCTGGGAAGACGTGCTCCCCAAAAAGATCACCGATATTCGGCGTCTGACCTCTAACCTGTCAAGACACAAGGGCCCGCTAAGCAAGGATGAGTTTGAGCGGACTGTTCTGACCATGGTTTATACAACGTACTGGCTTGCAGAGGCCACAGGACATCAGAAAGAGGTTTGGGCAGAGTCCTTTGTAAACCTCTACAAGGCCTTAAAAGACGACCTGTTATAAAGGGAAAAAATATGGCAAAGGAGCCCGAGATTCCATTGTTTATTGTTGAGTGCCTATATTAATAAAACTTATAGTATAATTAGGGCTTGAACTTCGAGGTTTCTATTTTCCATATCTCTGCCCATTAAATGTTAATTAGTTGTTGTTAAGCTGTGTCTGCATCCTAATAAAGAGAAAACAAAATTTTGCTACAAACCAAGAATATTTAAATGATGGACTTGCTATCAGTTTGTACTGGGTATTTATTTATGCTGAACAGAAAATCTGTTAGGACAACTGATAAACGAGTGAAACTAACAAAAGCACAACAATAAATGCTATTAGGATCAGCGATGAACAATTAAAGTCATTTGTCACATCTGTTTGAATTAAAAATTAAGCGAAACAGCAAGCAACATTGTTTTGTAATTAACAGCTTTTTCTGAGTTTAATTAGGAAACAGAGTCCGCTCAAAATAAGTTTAAAGGGATGTCATGTGATCAAAAATAAAACCTGAAAATTTCAAACCCTGAGCATAATGTATTTGAATAATAACCCAAACTTTATTCTATTTTAATTAATCTTCATGTAAATGTCATTTTAAATCGTACCAGTTGTGCACTTCCATTAGCTACATAGGTCTCATACTGTGTGTGCAGTACTGAATGAAACACAAGATATGTATCTTTACTGTATTTTAAAACATGGTAACAGGTACTACAAACCCCTTTCTTCCTGTGATTAACCAACCAGATTCCTTTATTGACGGACATGCTTTCAGGCAGACCCCAAAGCGTAAGTGTAAAGGATTTCCTGAGAGTAAGGCTTAGAACCTGAGAACTTTCTTTAACCTGTAGAATACGAAATAATGGTATTAAACTTACCGTCTCCTTTATCAATCCAGTAATAATGTTTAAACAGCATTTACCATCAAAAAACATCACTCATCATACCACTTTTCTCATCAACATATAATTTGCAACACAGATCTAAAGATCAGTCTATTAATTTTTTGGAAAAAAACACCATACAACTATTGTTTTTTTTGTTTTTTTTTTGTTTTTTTTTTGTAAATTCAAATTCCAGGGATGGGGCAAGGCTACTTACTGGTTGGAAAACATAAAAATGAGGTTTGTAGCCTATTCATTGTCTAAATGGGGAATATGGCAGGCTTCAGAGTGCTTGTGTGGGCTGTACATCAAGATATATTGGAAGACAATCCTCCCAGAAAGACCTTGCCGATTGAGTTGCGACTTGACCATCTGGATTACTCTTTTGATGTGAGCACAATTACTCACCTTTGGGGAGAATGAGAACATAAAGTGAAGAGTTGAACTGATGAAAGTTACAAACTCACTGCATGATTTGGATTTGATGTTTGCAGATCTTTACAGATAAAAAAAACCCTCAGTGTTTTTCATTCCTATATTGATCACTGTCCGTGCCCAAAAAGCTAGTACTGCATTTTACATATTTTTCATAGGATTCCATCTACTGGTAGAGGCAGCTAAAAGTAAATTAGTCCCACAAAACGTGTGTTTACTATCTACAGTTATGGTCATAAGTGGTGAATCACCCTATAGAATGAAGAAATGTTGCTTCATAAAGTCAAATGAAACCTGCTGAACAATGTTACGTTAACATCGAATTACATAACGCTTTGTAGTTTTCCAACGATACTTAATGAAAAACTGACAACAAATAAAAAATATGACATTTCGAAATCAATCTATATAGATTTTCTTTGATTACATGATGTTAAATAAAATATCAAAATTACATTGGTTTATTTTTATTTTTATTATTTCTCAATCTTAAATTGTAAGTGGTGCAAAACGTTTTGCCACAGCTGCTGAAAAATACATATTCATGTGAAATGGAATTAGTTCAAAACGTTAGATTTTAGTAACTAAAAATAAATTGCAAGAAATGTGTAGCAATTTCTAATCCAATTTTGCTATGAAACTGAGTAGTATTGTGTGACAGGCAGGGTTTTTCAGTCTAGCTGTATATATTTATTTTAGTTTAAAATAAGCTTTTTGTATGGTAAGGTGTACTGTATCACTGTAAAACCAAATGTTTAAGAATTAAATAACAACAAGAAACAGATAATAAACACATCTTGTTGTATATTTTGGAAGCATGATTAAACTACACACTAATTAAATTTAAACACGAAAATTATTTTTCTCCCAATATGAATACTTACGATGGGTTATTCTTCACCTTGCTCAAAAACGCATTAAAATAATTTTGACAGACCTTGCTGTGTTATAGGTAGGTAATTATGAGCACACAAAAAATGCCAATATAGCAGTCAACAAAGAAAGAGACAGACAGACAGACAAACTGAAAGAAGCATTTGCATTATATCTAATTGTATTTCATTGTTTTTTGTCAGTTAGATAGGCTTTAGAGACATAATAGGAAACCTGTTTTAAACCTCCAAAACGGATTAGTGTTATTAAAATAAACATGCAATGCGTCTCTCGGATTTAGAGATAAGAAACAGTGTAAATGTATTATTACTGTACAGGCACTTACAGAGTGAGGTAATAAAAACAGTCATTTAACAGTTATTTGGAGGCTATTTTAATGTAACTGTGTGGTGCTTCCTTGCTAGGTCATGTGTTATTCAAGCGAAAGTTTTAAACAAATCCCCAGAGCTTGCTGACGCTCCAGTGAAAGGAAGCATGTACTAACATTAGAGGATACTTTTTTCTCAGCCAAAATCTATATAAAATTATAATAATTTATTAAATCAAACAGCGTGTACTGCGGCAAACCTCTGACTCGCATCCATCACCTCTGTGTGTGCAGTTTATTATATATATTTTTTAAAACCTGACCACTCGGTATTCCAGACAGCCTGTCTGCCTCCAGACATGTCCCGTAGCTGTAACGTGCCGGTGTCAACACACTGTATATGCCATTGAACAGTCGCAAAACCCCAGTTCCGACAGTATGAGGGATGTTATGCTAATGCAGTGGGTAGCTAATTAACATACTCCCCGTGCAAAAATCAAAAGGGTTGATGTGGTCGGATTGAGTATTTTCCATCTAAAATGGTTCCGCCTGTTTCAAAGAGTCCTATGGAAGTGGGAACATATTTCAAACAGGCTCCGTGCTAAAATAGATTCCAGTATGGACTCACAGATGGTGCCAAAAATACCTAATGGGGTTTATCATCAAAGGGCCACCTGTTTGGACCTTACAGAAGAGCAAATGCTATGAGCATATGGATAAAGATACAATGTTTTATTTAGGTGACAAACTTGGAGGATTTAGATCATGCTTTGCCAGTATCACTTACTCATTATTAATAATAATAATAATAATAATAATAATAATAATAATAATAATAATAAAGAACAGAATATACATTTCCACAATTACATTAAAATTAGCTATGTAACTTTTTTCTTTTTCTCTTTGTCCTGATGTTATTGTGTTCTATTAAATGTACCTTCTTTCTCCGTATCTCCTGAAACACAGGCCTGTTTTGTTTTTCCCTGCCTTTACTACCTTTCAATCCCACCTGTCCATTGATTGAAGTCCTGAAAGGACGTAAAAACTGTCATTTGCATTATTAGCATATATGTTTCTCATTTAAATACTGAGTAGTTATTCCGTCACCTTTATGTAAATTGCATCGGCATAAGAGTCGGGTTAAAACAGATGGAAACAGCAAGTTTCGGACTGTCGGAACTTGATATTCAGGGCCTCTCTATAGCAATCCATGACGTTAAATCACATCTAAACACACTACTGGTCGGTAAAATAACCAGGCAGTAGTTTTATAAATCACGTCTTAAATACTGCGCAGTATATATATATTTTTTTTTGTTATGGATGGAAATTACAGCCATCTTTTATGCATATGACCCATCATGTTTTAAAATGTTTTATCAAAGCTGCACAGTTGAGACCTATGGCAGACAAGACAGAAGTTTTGATTTTGTGTTCTCGGCAACAACTGGAGGTTTCCAATTCAACAAAAACAGAGTTGGGTGATGTAACTTTAAAGGCCGCAAATGTGGGATTCATATTTGACTCTGATTTATGTTTTGTATCATATCTGTAATGTCACCAAAGTGTCTTATTATCATCTATGAAATATTGTTATTAGGTCTCGTCTTACATAGCCTGACTCTGAGAAGCTAGCTTGATCATTGCAATGCTCTTTTTGCTGAGTTCATGCCTTTTCACGGCTACAGCTTGTTCAAAATACAGCGGCACAGCTTAACTCCCATCTGATATTAAAGATGATCAGTCACTTAATATTTTGAAATCAAGATTAAAAACTTACTTACTTTAGACTAGAATTTTGTACACATTTATAAATTGGTTCTTCTCTTTTTATCTAATATTGATGTTTTTATTGTTTTTATTAATTTTACAATAACTTTTTCATGTTCATGGTTTTTATTGTTTTAATTGTACTTGTAAGTGCTTTGAGATACTGCAGTATGAAAGGTACTGTATAAATAAATAAACTTACTTATGTAGCAACAGGTAGATGTATGGAATTGTTATGTTAACTGTAATCACTTAAAAGAGACTCAAAAGCCCCTTCCACACTGGCATGATCTACCTGGGTCACAACCCACCTGGGCAGGACCCAGTGTCATGCAGGTCGGGTACGTGATTTCACATTGTTTTTGATAAAGCAGGGTTAACCTGGGTGACAGACGCGAGTAAATAATACGCGTATCAATGCCCCGGAAGCAGCTTGTTGCAAATCATTCCATCCAAACTTCTTTGGATTGAACTGTCGGCCCAAATGTTGGTTAGAGCAAATGTTTCTTCATCCTTGCTGCAATTTGGCTAATGGTGTGTCTCAAGCAACACAAATATGGCTCTTTGTTAATGCGTCGGCTTACGAACAGCCATCAAGCATTTTGTCTAGCTCAACCCAGGTTAAAGCGTGTAGACCCACATCCTGAGATGGCTAGCCAGGACCCCGGTAGGAGTGCCAGTGTGAAAGGGGCTAAAGATTCTTCGTACTAAACGCATTGTCTCTTGGCTATAAGGTGTTTCCATGTTGTAACTGCAGTCTGTGTGTCACTCCCAGATTGTCACTTCACACAAGGCATATATAGAAATGCAATAGTCTGTGGGTGTGCATTTACTCTATATAACTTTATATAATTATATTATAATTTAAGGAATCTTAAAGACAAGTTGTTAATGTTTAGTCTTTATGTTGAATGTTCTCCTTTTGAAAAACAAATTAATTCAAGACAGATTACCCTTATGTTTGTGGGTGTTTTAAAATATGTAAATAAACTTCAAAGCCCCATTAGAAACAGACAAGTAACATTTTATAAATACCAAGCATTAATTAAAAACAATAGGACTCAAAGAAAAGGGCTTTACCGAATATCGAGGAAAACAAAAGTTGTCCTCAATATTCCATGAGTAATGCAGCTTGCTCAACTCCATTTGTGCACTGTAGCCTTCAGGGTTCAATATCCCAGAGTCATCCTGGGTTTTACCAACAGTGTAAATAATTCATTTCAACACAAAAAAAAAAACTTCTACTTCATACACAAAAGCAAAGATGGCTTGTGAACAGTTTGTAAAACATGTAAATAAATAAACGTATCAGTGTCACGTCACTTTAAACTACCCATCAAGCTTGCGTGCTGTGCAGGCCCAGACTATTTGCACCCTGCACTGTGCATGCCAAGATCTCTTTTCCTTAAGACACAGGACCCTCATCTAAAACTGCTACCTATTTTTTTTTGATGAGAAAGTACATGTTTTGTAAAGTTACATTTTACTCCAGATGTAATATAGACATTTTGCGTTAACGAACAATAAAGTGTATTATCGAGCTAGCTACCTTTTTTATAAAAAAGCAAAAGATAAAAAGGCAACTATATGCGGACTGCAAATGTTTTAAGCGTAGCGTTTTCTTAACACTATAATAACTTTTGATTGTAACCCTTCAGTACATCTTTGTAAAATTTTTTTGCAAAGTTATTATTATTATTATTATTATTATTATTATTATTATTATTATTATTATATTATTATTATTATTATTATTATTATTATTATTATTATTATTATTATTATTATTATTATTATTATTATTATTATTATTATTATTAAGAGATCATAGTACAAATAAATAAACCCCCCCCCCCCACCCCCAGATTTTGACAAGGTAGCAAAAATTGATGTTACATATATATTTTCGATGGCTTAAACCATTTCGTCGTCTTTAAGTACCATTTTGGCAAATTGCAGAAAAAAATGTTAACACCAGACTTTTTTTTTCTAATTAGGATCTGAGTGCACATTTTGTGTATTTGTAAAGTTTATGACAATTAGGTTACTGTTAGGTCCTAAATATTTATCACGCGAATATATATATATATATATATATATATATATATATATATATATATATATATATATATATATAGTTTAATAATTAAAGATATCTAATAGTCTATGTGTAAATGCTGATCATGCTGTTTGTTCAGTATTTGTTCACAGTATGTGTTCATAGAGCTTATCCAAAGCCTCCTTCCTGTGTTAGAGAAGAGAGCACTGTCCTGTTGTTATTGTATTGTTATATACTGAAATAAAGTTGCTGAAAGTAATCAGACTGCATCCAGTTGTTTGATTTCTTCAACTCGTCGTTCAAACTGGAGACGAGTTGCAATCGTGGTTACTTTAGAGCTGCTGACAGCAAACACTGTTCTCGATTTTTTATTTTTTTGTAACTTTATTTGCTATACTAAATGTAAATTGATATGTTGGATGTCTAGAACAGGTCTACATTGACAAACAACGTTCAGAGGGCATGTTATGTACAAGAACTAAGATTTTCTTTCATCCAGCAGAATACATGAATACTGTATTTACATATTTTCCGGAGGATTGATTAGGAACAGTGATTAAACCTTGTTTGAAAGATAACATCCAAGGTCCTAACCAGTGATTAAGGCCAGTAGTGGTTTTAGGCACATGCAACCCATACAGTTGCAAGGCTCCCCGTATCGTGGCTCAGTTACTGTAAAATAGTTTATATTCACCTGAAGTCTCCACCAGAATGATTTTACCACTCTTTTTATCTATAAGCCGCAAGACATAAACAGAAAAAGCACAAAATATAGGGGTTTAAAGCCATACACAAATTTATGTTAGAACCTACCTGTGGCTTGCATATCGCTTATATGTTTACAACAATAAATTAGCATGTTCACCTTGCAGTTTTCCAGTGTTTTTCCCATGGTTATACTATGCGTTAACCACATGCTTTATCATACCTCAGTGGGCTTTACAATGCTTACCTATTATTTATCAAGCTTCCAATATGCTTTATGCCACTTTTCTGTGCTTTTACTATGGGAAAGCTTTTATAAGGGATAGGTTTTTTCATCATGCATTTTGTGGAGGTAGGCGCTCAGGAGGAAAGGCATTTGAAATTGGAAAAAGACAACTAAAAAATATAGCAGTCACCCAAACAGCAGTTTACATGTTTCAGTAGCTGTGAATTGTTTAATTAAAGTATTTTTATTTGCCCCATACCCTCAGTTCTGCCTTTACTTGACTAAAAGACTGTAGTTTTTCATCCTTCATTTTTAACTTCTTGTGACAGAGAACATATAAACATATTCCTCTGAATATGTTTATACAATACATTCATTTTCAGGTGGAGTGGAAACTGAAGGTAAAGAATGTTTGTCTTAAAGTAGCAGGGTTCTGAAAAAATATAGCGTTACACCTACCCACCTGTTGCTACAACTGTTTAAATAATGTACCTGTAATTTTTCGTTTCATTGTTAACACCCTGACAACTTTTTACACTTACAACTTTAAAGTGTTTCAAAGCTCTTTTCAAAATGTCCGCTCTAGTGCACATTTAGTGTAAGGATTATTGCCCACATTGTCAAACAGTTGCGGAACGGAACAGAAAAGCCAGAGCACATGTTATGTTTATCTTGTTTTTAATCCTCTTCCTGCAGTGATTTTGAAACAGACTTTAAAGTTGTAAGTGTAAAAAGTTGTCAGCATGTTAACATTGAAAAGAAAAATGACAGGTACATTATTTAAACAGGTGTAGCAACACATGGGGACATGTAACATTATATTTAACCCTGCTACTTACTCTTTAAAGCTCTTTCTCAGAACATTGAATTTTCTTTCTAAATCTCGTAACATAGATATCTTCAAGGACATGATGTAAACAAAATATTTCCAGTAATTCTATTGTAATATGTATTGACATCACTTTGTAGGTTTTCTATATGAAAAATGCACATATTAGGGTATATGTTAATTTGATGTTTAATGGTAATTTCTTTGAAGCTGTTAGTGAAAAAAACTGATTAAACATGATTTGCAAGTACTTCAATGCTACACTTCCAGATTACATGAATAAACTAAGTTGAACTTGTCAATCTTAGGAAAACCAGCGATTAGTACACAAAGGTGAGCTTTATGTGAAGCCTTTGAGTTGCTTTAAGAAAATAAATGTAATCAGTAACTTTTTTTTTTACAGAGAAATATATATATTTGTTCTTAAAGTATGCTCAGCAAGAGTCATTATGTAAAAATGTACTTTAAAAAAAACTGTGCCCATTTTCGTCAGTTATAGAGCTTGTATTTCTTGTCTAGCATTTTATACGAAAGCAGTAATACACAATAGGGCGGTCCAATATCTATGAGCCTAAGCCTTATTGCAGCATCCTTGAGAAAGGTACTGCATTTATAAAATGGTACCAACCTGACTCCTCCCAAAGTGAATCGGGAAGGTTTTGAAAGCTCCAAGCCGTGCTGGTTTGGTAACATATTTGCTGAGGTTGAAACACTTGTTAGGTTCAAGACTTTGCATGCAATAGAATGTAGCAATTAATGAACATAGTTTTTGTAACAGTTTTTTTGGGATGTTTTGGACAAAAACCCTCCAGCTGCTTAGAAGTGCTGAAGAAGGGCTTTTGTCTGAAACATCCTGAAATTTGCGTTATATTTCTACACTACCAATATACCTCCTGTCAAACATAGAAATAGAAAGACAGACAGACAGACATTAATCCACAGGAATGAACAAATGTGGTACTTTTTGACGACAATAAAGCAAGATGAAATGCTTGGTTGCTACACTGTTTGATTGGAGTACTAATTTAGAGTTTTAAGCTATAACTTGAATATAGTAAGTGATCTGTTTGTTAAAAATAAGTACACATTGCATGGGTCATGTCTGTTCTGTGTTATTTTAGCTAGTACCTTACTGCCCCCTAGAGGGAACTCTGTGCAAGCAGTTTGACTTCAATAGCAGCAGTACCAGTAGTAATGTTTGTGAAGAAGTGTGACCTAGTAGCTTACAACTAGGAGAAAATGTGTACACAGCGAGATGTGGACTGGTTGAAAGTGTGGCATAGTTATTTACAAAGTAGGTCAATACACACTGTACTAAAATAAGCTTCACTAAAATAGACAGGGACTTAACTGTTATACATTGTTTCTGCTCTATCATTACTTTAACTCCTGCCACAGCTGTAAATTGCAAATCACCAGGATGATGAAAAAAGTGTACAGAATAAGAATTTGAATTGAATTGTTTAATCACAATTTGATGAGCCATTCTCAACACATATGCTAAAATGCAAGGGTGAAATACAGATGATGTACATACAAAGAGCAACTCTTTATCCCCAGAATCTGATACTCTCAAAAACCTGTGCTACAAAATGTTAATTCCAAGTTTCACAACAATTTGATTAGCCGGTCTCCAGACATATGGAAAAAAAGGTGTTAAATACACTATGTATATATGCCGCCTCTACTAAATCAGCTTTCCAGGGGTAAAATAACAGTTAATTTACACAATGAAATTAAACATATAGGACCACTGCACAGAAAATAATAGAGCTGGCAGGCACGTAACTGTAGTGGACACCTGATCTGCCTAATCCTGAGAAATACATTACTGCTGATCGGAGTTTAGTGGATGATGGAGTTTGAACATGGATAAAGGTTCTTGATTTGCAAACTGAAACTCATTCCTGAGGGAAGCTGTTCACTGGATAAACTGAAGTCTACAGTCAACCTGTTTAGTAATGTTGTATCATGATTTGCTCTGAATAATATTGGCATTTTTGGAAACACTCCCAGGTATATGAAATGGCCGGGAACAGAGTCATTTCTCACTGTCCTCATCTTTATTGTGGTAAATTATCATGTATTTATGTTACATAATTTATTTTTTCTAGAAACTGAAATGTAGTAGTAATTTGACACATATTTTTAGAATATAAGGTTATTTTTTTCTCTGCAAGATTCAATTCAAGTTGTTAAAAGTTGAAAAAGTGATCTATTTCAGTAAAAGTTAAGTTCCAGAGATATTGCAATTTTATAATTTTCCACTGGGTGTGCCAAAGTTCTGCAAGTTGGAATTTTCGGAGTTCCTAAGGCATATTGGACAATAAATCATTATTGCGGGCAGTTTCATACACCAGGGATGGTGCATTTTCTTAAATAGCTGAGAGATACTGACCTGTCAAACAAATCCAACACCCTGCCTAGTTAGCTGTTAAATATTTTCTATTCATAAATACTTGCTAATGGTTTTCATGTTAAAGAGATACAGCGACTATAGTCGAGTATCTCTCTTTGGTAGTGCCTGGCCAGTGTTCTCTATGATTGTGTCCTCGTTGTTTCCAATATTGCCACTGCCCGTCCCAGCTGGTTTGGGACAGAAGGGTATATACTGAACCCAGGATGCAGTGCAGATGAGCGACCCAATCCCGAAGGGCAGGCTGTACACCTCCTCGCTCCCCAGAGTCTCACCAGACTGCTGGTGCCCCTCCTTCCAGGCAAGGATGCCACGCTCCTTCCTTGACCCTAAAACCAAGTGCAGAGAGAGCTTTCAGAAGCATACTGTCATGGGAACCTCCAGTGGTCTGTGTCCGTCAATGGGGTTCAGCTTCAGGATCAGTCCGAGGCCAAGGAAGACACAGACGCGTGTGGTTCCAGTGAAATAAGCTTACTTGCATTACTGTAGTTCCCAATATAAGACAACATGTTACACATAACTTCAGTTCCCAGTTTTCAATTTTTATTTGGGAAGGTTCACCAGGAGAAAGATAATTTGTCTACTAAACATCGCAGTATATCCAGTTCATGCTCCACAGGCTACTGGTGCTCTGATTGAAATGAGTGACGTATTGTGGGAACAGAAAAGCTGTAGTTTTGAGGGAGAGACTCTGATCTGGATACACTGCAATGCTAGAAGACATTTAACTTTCCTCCTGGAGACCATCCTGAGTAAATGTTGAGAAATATATTACCCATTTGATTTATGACCCATGATGTGTGACTAATAATTTCTGAAAAGTCAGCAATATGTTCAAAAATACAACACAGCAATATAGACAACATGGGACACAGCAAAGGTAACAATGCAATTCTTGTAAACTTTGCATGGTGTTCTGTAATAGTTTAATGAACAAAAGGTTCACTTAACACGTCAACACTATGCAGAAATTCAACAGGAATAAAAGGGAATTTGGAAATGACGTGTTTTCAATGTCGACTTAGTTCCTTCATGCAGTGCCTCAAATGACTCGATAAGTTTTCTTCACTAACAGCTTCAAATGAATTGCCATTACAAAATAAAATTCACCTTTACCATAATGGGTGCATGTTTCAAATAGGAAAATGTGAGATCTAAAGAAATGATGGCAATAGATATTAAGTAAGAATTATTGGAATTAATGGGATCATCCATTGAAAGGCTTGTCCTTTTGAATGTTTTTAAAATGCAGTAAGACTGCCTGTTCACCTGGAATAGTGTTATCCAGGATGAAGCCAAAGAAGCCGCCCACAAACATATTGGTCGTCAACAGAACCCGAAGCACCTGATCCAGCTCTGTCACACCTGCATGGAGACAGGAATGCATTGGAAACCAGCGAAATAAAGATTACTCTAATCAAAATTGAACTTTTCAGACAATTAATACATCTAAGGTATGGGCCAGCGATGGCCTGAGTGGTCACTTTTCATGAGGTACAAGATCTCTGAACTAAAGGCTGAGAACTCAAATATATGACTTGTTTTTGTTAGAGATTTGCAATAGTGTTTAAATCTGTAACATAACTTTAATCATTTTACTATCAGCAGGTCTCTACATTGTTACTAAAAGGGTCCAAAAACTGGACTTGAATTAGTATATTGCTACTTTCAGTAAAACACCAGTGTGGCAATCTTCAAAATCAAGATACAGAATTAAAAAAATAAAAATAAAAACAATGTGTGCTGTCTGACATCAGTGACTACCTGTAACTGTGACTACCTGGCATTCTAACTCTCTGGCATTGTATTTGGTTAGTTAGTTTTATGGTTGGCTAATTAAAAGTCTTTAATGAATGTGAGCTTGATACTACTGCAGTCTTGGCTGTCACTATTGCAGAAAACAATTTTTGTGGGTAAAATGAAGAACCTTGTCATTCTTCATTGGCACTGCCTTTGGGATGGCATGCTTAATACAAACCTGCCTTATTTGGAAGATGAGGTGATTATCTATTCAGGGATATAACTATATATATATATATATATATATATATATATATATATATATATATATATATATATATATATATATATATATATAGTGAATGATCCACTCACTTTTCACTTTCGTCGCCCCTTTAAGATAGACCCAGGACACAGAAATGGAATTGCTTTAGCGCTGACGTGTACTTTTAATAAACATAAAACAAAACAGAAATAAACACCTAACTCCGTTTTGGAGCTCTCACTATACACCAGCCGATCCCTGACTCACACACAGGACGGCTAAGCCGTTTACCTGACCCAAACACAAAAGACAAACTCACACAGGCTTCACTCAGCACTTCACTTTGTAACGACTGCTCACACACACAGTCGGGCTCTTTCACTCAGCAGCAGCCCCGAACAAACTGCCTATCTCTCTTAAATACCCTGCACCTGGCTGTAATTTACAACTACCACCAGGTGCAGGGGATTACTAAACAATTAAGAAATTAAACCCAAATGTGCATTCTCACAAGTTTTAGCAGGGAAGGATTTTAACCCCCTCCCTGCTACCTTACTATACTATATATATATATATATATATGATTTATATATATATATATATATATATATATATATATATATATATATATATATATTATATCATATTGTTTCAGTCACACCAAGGGTGTGATTGGGATTAAATAGGCAATAGAGGTACATTGAAAACAACTGACATGCCCACCACCCCCTACCTGTCACAATGGCTTCAGGGTGCTTAAATACCCAGTTGGGAATAGCCAGCCCAGTGAACATGGAGAATCCAAATATAAAGATATTCCGGGATGAGTTCATATCAGTATACTGAATGAAAAACAAACACAAATATGTTACTTGTCAAACAAACCTTGTAAAAAGATTAAGAAATGAAACAATATCCACAATATATTTCAGGACTAGTAACAGGTTGAGTACTGTTTGCCCTGATCATAATGTAACGGAGAGGAGGCTGGCCGTGAACCGACCAGCCCGCTTTCCACAAGTGAGTGTCTTAATCACAATGCGAAAGAGCCGGGCTTGTCTGCATAAGTGATTTTAAAGCTTTTGACCTCATCTCACCAACAGGAGACAGGACAGAATCCGTAACGCCAGTATCACACAACACTGCTTGCTACAAGGGCATAGACTCCAGGAGGTGCTGGAATGAGTCTGGAGGGATGTTCATCTTTTCAGTCATTAATATTTCACACAATTGCTTTTAGTAAGGGGATCGTAAAGGCAGTGTTCAAGTTTATCCCAACATGCTTAACTGGATTGAGATGTTTGTCATGCTCCTCAAACCATGTGCACACAATTCTGTCAATAGATAGATGGATAGATAGATTGATATGCTATACCTGTAGGTTTGAAATTCCAGCAGCAGTTATAACTCCAAACATGACAAAGAACATACCCCCTATGACAGGTGTTGGGATTGTAGTGAAAATAGCCGCAACTTTCCCAAACATTCCCATTAAAATCATCAGGAAGCCACTGATAACAATCACCATCCGACTGCCCACCTGAAGGAAGAGGGAGTGAGGTGCAGATTATTCACATATCCAATGTTAAGAAGCCATAACACTGTCAAAATAGGTGCCATAGGAAACGAGGAGGTTATTGTTTTGACTTTGTGTTTCAGTTTTTCTGGAGGGATATTTGACCATTTCTCAATGGGAGTGAAACAAGACTACCCTATTTAGGAAAATTATCATTCCTTAGCAGCACCCAGTTGCACTCTTTTAATTCACCTTTATAAAACTGGACTAGAGTAATTTCCCTGTTAAATGATGATATTCAGTTTCCAGAGGAGTGTTAGATATGAGTTTCAAAGGGCGTAGTAAATGTTCACATGTGATTTTGTCATGTGTCTTACTACAGTCCCTATATAGCGTTCAATTGTGGTCCCTACATTACCAAACGGACTTGGAGAGAGTTCCACAATGAGAACCATTGTTTAAAGGAAGTAGCTATGGTTAGGTGTAGGGAATTCAATTTATTTTGAGCCTTGAACAAAGAATTAAGGGGGATTTGACTGAAGTCTTTAAAATCTTTTAAAAAGTAGAATGGAACAGCTCCATAGAACAGGCGTTACTGTACTTTTTGCTTGAATCCACCCCCAAGTAAAGCCACCTTAATTAGCAGTGCCTTCATCCCCTACCTTGGTGATGCCCAGCGCTCCCACGTTTTCACTGTAGGAGGTGGTCCCATTGCCTGTGCCCCATGCTCCTGCCATCAGACAGCCAATTCCTTCGATGCCCACTCCACGATTGATTGCATGTTTGGGTGGGGGAGGAGCACCCGAGAGACGAGCACAGGCATGGTAGTCACCGACAGACTCTATCATGGAGGAAATCACCCCCGCCAGAATCCCAAACACCCCCGCAGGGCTGACTGTTGGCATACCCCACTGACCTAAGGGAAAAGAAAGGGGGGATTGCATTGAACAGTGACTGTTGACAGCAATACTATACATTCCTGATACCCCAGTTACACTAATATTGGACTAGCTTATTTGATAACATTGAATAGTTTAAACCAAGATTAGTGCTGGATCTGTGAAGGCAATTGTATTGCACCCTTATGTTATATTATGGTTACAGATTATATTCACACATTATGCAGTTTATTGACAAAGTGCATTTAATGTCTGGTTGGTTTATGTTTTGTTTTTGGTATTGTTGGGTTTTTTCCAGTAGCTAAATTAGTATGTTGGAAAATAACAAGTGACTGAATTTAAAAAAAAAATGGTAGCAGAGTATAAATAGCCATGTAATTACATATTCAGAACTGGTTAGGTACTAATACTTCCTGTTCTTACTGCTGTGTAATTACCTGAAAGTGGCAAAGTGAACAATATTATGTTACCTGATGTTTTTACCATTCTTCAACTGATCTGAGATTTACTTACAATGCTTTACTACACTTGTTTTTATGATGTAATATCACAATAAATGACTTGTTTAATAATTTGAGATATGTAATCACTGTTTTTTATACAGTTAAGTGTTGTTTGTAATAATTGCCAAGAGAGATATAGGGCCAGATATTCAAAGATTTTGCTAATTTATGCAACTTTTATACAACTGAATATTTTGCATAGTATAGAGGCAGAAAATGGAGAAGACATGTTTGTTTCAGCTCCAATCTCTTTATTAATTTGCAGCACCTTCTTACAGGCTTAGCCCGCCCTTTATGCTAATAGAGAACCAGGCTTCAGAAACATCCCATTGGCCCTCAGCCACACACCAGGACCAATGGCCACAGACAAACAACAACCAATGAGGACGCACAGATAACAACCAATGGGAACAGACCAGGGCAAACAAACAAGCAGAGGGATACATGGTAAGGGAATACACACACAAAAGGTAAACAAGCAATGGCTGAATACAGTGGGGAGGAAATAACACACACAGCATGCAAACACAAACAGACAGCAGGGAATACAGTACATAAACACAAATGAATGGATCACTACAATATATTCGCAAGTTTGTGAAATTCAAAAGAGTTGCAGAGAAATTGCTAATCTCACAAGGCTGTGGAACTGAATCCATTTAAATGACTCCAAACAGGAAATGAATCACAACTCCAAAAACACCAAACTGATGCAGGTGTATTTGTGTAAAGGGTGAGACAATAGCTAAGAGTGTCCAAAAGCATATTAAGGGCAACTTTACTGAAGAGGCGATTATAATTATTTCTGCCAATTGTTTGGAAAGGGAAAAAACAAAACAATCCAAGGATAATAGTATTTGATACTTAAACAATGCAAAATCTCTTAAAAACTATACCACACGATTACTCCGTCACTACAGTCTATATTAAAAAAAAATATCATTTTTATATTTTTTAATCAATCAAAATATTCCCGGACTGCTCTGTCCGGGCAGTTTCCCAACCCAACCATAAATTCCTGTTCCACAGGATACAGATGCTATTTTAAAAAATATATCATGATTTGAAATATAGCTAAAGAAAAAAATTGCTCAGATTTGAAACTCTGCCATATCCACCTGCCTTAGAGCTGATCATTTTAACAGAGAAACCTGAACAATTCCCATGGAGGTTGAGGTAGACATTACAGGCCATGATATTAATGGGAGGGCTCCTGGCACAGCTAAACCGTCAGTGCTACCAACATTTGTTTTAAAGTACCAGTATCTGACACTGGGAAGCTAAACTGACCTAGGACACCAGCATTCTCTGTTGGCACTGTTGGAGCTGCAGACATCTTAGAAGGAATGCGTCGAGATACAGGTATTTCTTTTCGATGCGTATTTAACAATGCAAATAATAGATACTACAGCATTAGTTCTGTAGTATATTTTTCAAATTTCATTATTGCATCAAATGAGGACGTTTATTTGCCACACTAGTTTTCCAGTCAGCGTTCGGATATACAAATCTGAAATGCCGTCTTTACTAATTTCAAATGTTCACACACTCAGTCACCCTTTAAATAGTGTTTTAGCTTGTTTGCGAATTACAGTAGATAAGTGAAGTCAAACACATGCACCAGATTTGTCCCCAACATTGTGATTTGCAGAAAGAATATTTCTTGAATTTCGCACTTGCAAGTGAACTTGCATAATTCTCAGAACTCTTCCTTCCAGCTCCCGAGTGGCACATTCGGTAAAGATACTCCACGTAGAGTGCAGAATGCACCCTATAGCCTGGAGGTCACTGGTTTGGGTCCAGGCTATTCCACTGCCCACCGTGGA
This sequence comes from Polyodon spathula, assembly GCF_017654505.1. NCBI lineage: Eukaryota > Metazoa > Chordata > Actinopteri > Acipenseriformes > Polyodontidae > Polyodon > Polyodon spathula. The sequence goes on along the minus strand of NC_054541.1, from coordinate 18,447,227 downwards.
GTTCCCAGGGGGCAGCGCACAATTGGCCAAGCACTGCCCAGGTAGGGAAGGCTTAGGTCAGCCAGGGTGTCCTCAGCTCACCACACAAGAGCAACCCCTGTAGATTGCAGGCCTGCATGTAAGCTACCCAGAGATGCGTGGTCCTGGGGTGGCTGCATGGCGTGCCTGCAGAGTGAAAAGAAGTGGACGGCTGACGGCACACATTTTGGAAGACGCACGTGTCCATCTTTGGCCCTCCTGGGTCAGCGTGGGGGTGGCAGCAGTGAGCCGGGTTGAAGTAAAAATAATTTACTTCAAATTGGGGAGAAAATAAGAAAAATAATTGTCGATTACGAATTAAATAAATAAATAAATAAACTCCTCCTCCTACAACTCCTGTTTTCACATTTCACTCGCAGGCACAACTTTTTCTCAAGAAAATTCCCATAACTGCCCTTGTGAAACGCATATCTCTTTTGAATATCTGGCCATAGTTCATGCAGATTTATTTTTGTATTTCTTTTTATTTTTGTATCAATTGGTCTGACATGGGTAGCTAACCTGGGTATGGGAAGCGGAACCAGGGTGCTTGGCGCAACACATCCGCTTTCAGGTCAGTCCGTGCCCAGTAGCCGTATGCCTTTGGGTCCGATGGCAGGACCCTGTACTCTGTGAGGATGTAACAGATCAGCCAGGACACAGTCATTCCCGCCAGAACCTGCAACATAAACACCTTTTTAACCTCCTAACTGCACAGCAACTTTATAACTTATAGACAGACATTGAAATATTCGAAACCAACCATCCCATTATATATTATATATATATATATATATATATATATATATATATATATATATATATATATATATATATATATATATACACAGCTCTCTACAGCCAAGTACAAGGTTGTCCTGGAAGAAAACTTGCTTCCTTCTGCTCTGACAATGTTCCCCAACTCTGAGGATTGGTTTTTCCAGCAGGACAATGCTCCATGCCACACAGCAAGGTCAATCAAGGTGTGGATGGAGGACCACCAGATCAAGACCCTGTCATGGCCAGCCCAATCTCCAGACCTGAACCCCATTGAAAACCTCTGGAATGTGATCAAGAGGAAGATGGATGGTCACTAGCCATCAAACAAAGCCGAGCTGCTTGAATTTTTGCGCCAGGAGTGGCATAAAGTCACCCAACATCAATGTGAAAGACTGGTGGAGAGCATGCCAAGACGCATGAAAGCTGTGCTTGAAAATCAGAGTTATTCTATCAAATATTGATGTCTGAACTCTTCCTAAGTTAAAACATTAGTATTGTGTTGTTTAAAAATGAATCTGCATTATTCGAGGTCTGACAACACTGCATCTTTTTTGTTATTTTGACCAGTTGTTATTTTCTGCAAATAAATGCTCTAAATATTTTTATTTGGAATTTGGGAGAAATGTTGTCAGTAGTTTATAGACTAAAACAAAAATGTTCATTTTACCCAAACACATACCTATAAATAGTAAAACCAAAGAAACTGATAATTTTGCACTGGTCTCTTAATTTTTTCCAGAGCTGTATACATTTCTTTTGAATATCTATATATCTATATCTATATATATATATATAATATATATCTATATATATAATATAAGATATATATATATATATATATATATATATATAAAGTTTGACTGCATAACTCTTTCCTCTATAAACTAGAATTAAAGAGATGATACAGTAATTACAGTAAATGTAACCTAATATGCATTACCACAGTGATTTTCACTGTTTTTCAAACTGAGGGCCAAGCACCTGGGGGGTTTGAATGAAGTAACTTTGGGGGGTGGGCATCTAAGGGTGGCAGATTATTTACACTGATTCAGTGTTTGGGTTGAAAAGGCTATTTGAATTTCACAGTTAAGAAATGTGTTAATGTTTATCATAAAGAAGTGAGAGTAAGTGTAGTCACGTGACAGTTTAATGAAGGTCTAATTGCGCGGGGAGGGGAAAACTCAATTGAAAGTAAAAGCAGGACTCCAATGCAAAAAGTTGTTTTACTGTCAGTTTATGAAAGACGCAAAGACTACAGTATTAGTAAACAAAACAACTATTTTGCAGTTCCAAGAGAGATCACATAAAGTAATGCAGATCCCTGAAAAGCACAAATTTGTAAGAGTGTGAACTCCTGCATTGTGGGCATGAAGAGTTCTTGTCAAAGGAAAAACAATTCAATATATTTAGTTTTTTTAGACTATTAAGCGTAACTCAAAATATATATTTTCTCTCCTTCCATTCAAGAAGAATCTAAAAAACATTTCAGAAGTCTTGCATTTAAAACAGTAACCAATCGTTGCTTTTCCCAGTGTGTATTCTCAATGTCTCTTCGTGTGTTCTCTTGAAGTAGAATTCAAGGATGCGAAAGTGCAGCAAGGAGTCACCAGAAAACATTCTAGCAGTTTTTTCTAACACATTTACCATAATGCATGTACGTTTTATACTGTATATATGAAACCTACAGAGTGATGGTATACAGTACATATATGATAAGATTTACTGGAATGATTGATTTGCATGTTTTCCTGTTCTTGCAAAGTACGTACCGGTAGAATCTGAAAGACATAAATCTTGGTAGAATGAAACTTCTTAGTTTTGTTGTAAGCAGGCATTGGTACAGGAATATGTCGGAGGTACTGCGAGCACAACACAATGATACTGACAGTCCTGTAAAGAAAAAGAAATACAGTAATGAAATTGCTCTTCACTTCAAGAGATTAATGTCATCTCATACATCTAAACGTTTTTACCATTGTGAGAGAACCCTTTCTTTGAGGGAAACCTCTATTTTCATAATGTAATAGTGTGTATTCTCACAGTTACCTTTGTTCTTACTCCACCAGTTGTGGAGTGATAGCTCTGTTTTTTTTTTTCATTATGCAGTTAAAACTATGTTGCACCTTGCAACGCTTAATTACAAATAACTGAGAATATTACCAGAAAATAGGGTAGTAGCAGACACAGAAAAGTAATAAATATTAATATTCATTTAAAAAACTGTTGTAATTTCAAAAAATCTATTAAAAGGTCATTACAAGCCTGACTAATACTAATACAAACCCTTCAGGTATGTTTCATTTTATACGCAATAAAAGGTCAGTGTAGTTTACCCACTAGTTTTTCTTCATTTCTTGACCTTACTGTCAGTGTACTAGCACTAATAAAGTGGCCATTAATCCCTTTTAAATGTGTGTTGTTGCCCTTGGCACCTTACATTCAATATTAAATTCTGGTTTCAATATTAACTCACAAGGCGGAGATCCCCCAGTGTTTGCCCGCATCGTTCCCCGATGAGTCAAACAGGGACAATCCGATGAGGGAAATAGTCGGCGCGATCGTGAGAGGCCCAATAAACTTCATAAAGAGACCAATGAGACCAGAGAATCCCACAAAGATCTGGAAACAGGATGCGACCATGATGGATCCCTGGAGCTGCAGAGCAGGGAGCAGAAGCAAAGAACAGGCAAGGTGTTGTCAACAGTGTTGGGGTAAGTTACTTTTAAAATTTAATATATTACAGTTGCAAGTTACTTGAATTGTAACTAGTTACAGTAACTTATTTTGAAAAAGTTACACTGCCAGGCTGCAGCTCGAAATATTCTTTGAAGATCAAGCTATCGAACCCATTTGTTCCCTCCTCTGATGCTATTTGCTTGAATGATGATATGAAAAGCATGTGCACGTGTCACGTAAGACTTGACTTGCACTGTTGAAGCACTTCCTGACTTCCCTGTTATACATTCGCTGTAGTCCTTTCTTTAATGTATTGAAAAGTAACTTTTCACATACAATGTAATCCATTTCCACATTTTTTTACCTGTTAATGAGAAATTAATAAGAAAGGTAATCAGATTACAGTAGTGCATTACATGTAATAAGTTACTCCACAACACTGGTTGTCAAGCTGGTACATATCCATATAATCCCAAGATACCTGTTGAGTCTGGAGCACCCATGTGCAAAGAACTTGCTAGGATATATATGTATGTTCATTTATATTATTTGTATTGTTGTTGTTGTTGTTATTAGTAGTTGTATTACGACTGCAGTGTGTGTGCGAACGGATGGGAACCAAGCTCTATTTATAATTTGAGACCGTCAAAAAGCCGGTCTCATAAAATATAGCTGGCGTGGACAGGGTTAAATCTCCATCCTGATAAAAGCCAGTGGGAATGTGGCTGGAGTTAAAATAAGGTGGAGGCTGGGGTGCAGTCAATAGCACAGACTGCAAAGAGAGGTAGGGTTAAATATACTCAATAGCACAGACTGCAAAGAGAGGTAGGGTTAAATATACTCAATAGCACACACTGCAAAGAGAGGTAGGGTTAAATATACTCAATAGCACACACTGCAAAGAGAGGTAGGGTTAAATATACTCAATAGCACACACTGCAAAGAGAGGTAGAGTTAAATATACTCAATAGCACACACTGCAAAGAGAGGTAGGGTTAAATATACTCAATAGCACAGACTGCAAAGAGAGGTAGGGTTAAATATACTCAATAGCACAGACTGCAAAGAGAGGTAGGGTTAAATATACTCAATAGCACAGACTGCAAAGAGAGGTAGAGTTAAATATACTCAATAGCACACACTGCAAAGAGAGGTAGGGTTAAATATACTCAATAGCACAGACTGCAAAGAGAGGTAGGGTTAAATATACTCAATAGCACAGACTGCAAAGAGAGGTAGAGTTAAATATACTCAATAGCACACACTGCAAAGAGAGGTAGGGTTAAATATACTCAATAGCACAGACTGCAAAGAGAGGTAGGGTTAAATATACTCAATAGCACAGACTGCAAAGAGAGGTAGAGTTAAATATACCCAATAGCACAGACTGCAAAGAGAGGTAGAGTTAAATATACCCAATAGCACAGACTGCAAAGAGAGGTAGGGTTAAATATACTCAATAGCACAGACTGCAAAGAGAGGTAGGGTTAAATATACTCAATAGCACAGACTGCAAAGAGAGGTAGGGTTAAATATACTCAATAGCACAGACTGCAAAGAGAGGTAGGGTTAAATATACTCAATAGCACAGACTGCAAAGAGAGGTAGGGTTAAATGTACCTTGCTTGAATACATTTGGTAACTGTGGCTAAATGAAGGATGACATGACAGTGTTGGAGTTACCTCCTTCATCGTTCATTCTGCTTGACTTGATGGTTGTAGGGGATCCTCTTGTTGATCAAATTATCTTTTTTGCAGGTGTATTTAGAGTTTCTTGCCTTCCTGATTACACAGCCTTGCATTATGTAATTCAGTTTCCCCAGTCAATTTCATAATAAAGTCAATTGTCTTTTGCACTGCTGAAATGTGTCCCATACCCTTTTCTGTAATCAAGGATCACAAGCGATACATCAAGTATATTCATTATTACTTGATGTGCAGTCAATTACAATGGTTTTAAATTGTTGCCAAATCGTTTAGTCACATTGTAACTTCCTGATAAAAGAAAATAAAAGTTTTATTGATCTGGTTCTATATCATAAAGGTCATTGTCTGAACTCTTGAGTCAATACAAAGCTTTTTTTATTTTCAAACGAAATCAAGCATTAACTTTACTCTTGTTACCTGCGAGAACTGACAGCCCAGCAGTCAGTGAAACATTCATCACTGGTATGTTCGAGCAGATCATATACGGAATATGGCTATTCTAATAAGTATTACCAATCCTTTATTTATAAAACATGATAGCATAACGTTTCATTAAGGTGTCAAAATGGCCGACTAATCTGCAGACTAATCTGGTGGGTTCTGTATAGGATGACCAGATTTTCAAAGCTCAAAACCAGGACACACTGTAAAATAATTGATGAGATATATATATAGAGAGCGAGTCAACGACAGGACGTCACACAAAGCGCGACAGAAGTGAGCTCCAATACATTCAATGTTAATTTATTTTAATGGTTTTTTATACGATATACTGCTCAAGGAGAGGCTGAAAATGCTTCAAAAGCTCTAGTTAACATGTTTTCAATTGAAATGGTTATATATTCATTTGCATTACAGTTCCCCTTTAAGACTTTGTGTGAAACAAAGTAAGTACTGTCGAAAAATATAAAAGTACCCACAGTTAAAAATTTATGAAGTCAGTTTAACAAAACGATGGCTGATACCAACTAAAAGGAGGAAAATATCTGACAACTGGATCTGACCGAACTTACAGAAAATGACTGGTATGTACTACAAATAAAATACCAGAACAGTGTCTTGTTTAAACTAGGAAACTGATTCGTAATGCAAATTAATATAAACTGGAAGACACCTTGATGTCTTTAGTACCTTCCATGACAGCAGGTATTTTGACTGGTGTTTTCTATGATTTTGTTGGCACGGTGATATGTGGTTAGCACATGTGCGGTGATTTGCCTTATTCCTAAGTAGTTCCTAATTGTGACATTGTACTGGATATTGTAACTGCTTGGAACTCTGATGGACCAATCAACATGAAGCATTTTAAAATCCATTTTATAATTACAGTTTTAGTGTTTAGTCCTTTCTGTCTTAATAATCTTTACGCAGACAGAAGGGCCTTTTCATTTGAGGTTAGTCGAGGGCATTAAATGATAAAAGGTTTCTGCCTAAATACACACATGAAAAAGTGTATGATTTTAAGTTTTGACATCCTATGCTTTATAGTTAATTCAGTGGAGCAAAATAAAGCCTTCGTAACCTATTCTGGAGTACTACACATAGTTTCCATATAGTTGCATATAGTGTTAGGATAAATAGTACTGGAAATTGTTTAATTTTGCTAGATTTAGCTGGGAATTGTAAAATGAAAGTAAAAGTAGTTTTAGCATTCATTTAATTTAAATACATTAGCAATATACTTTAGCTTAGGTATTGTATTAAGTTATACGATTACCCTATTACGTTTGACCTGGTGTCAGAGCATGTTTTTTTTTTAATCTTACATAACACCAGATTTCTGTCTCCAGTTTATTATAGAAAGACTTGGGAAGTTGAGAGGAGCTGCTATGTGTTTTAAAATGAGAAACAGTTTGGCTTTATTATAGATATACATGAAAAACTATTTTTCATATGATAAACTAAGTATTTTTTGGAAAAAATAGCAATGCAGCCACCAGTAAGTGTTCAGGCACAGGAAATTAGCAGAAGAAATCGAGCCTGTCAAAGATCTTTTATTTGGGCTCAAAAAAACCTGTTTGGCAACAGTAAGAAATGTACCTACAACACGGCTCTCAAAGACAGCACGTTGGATATGCACTTAAGTTTATTTTCTTTCTGTTTACTGTCATGCTATGTATTTAATTTAGAAGCTTTTCATTTACTTTTAAACACATTGGAGTTGAACATACTTATTTAGACAGTGTGCTGCACTTTTAGTCATGCGCTTAATAAAATGCTTATACAACATAAATAAACCAATAACTAATTGATGTGCTTTCATTAGTTAACTTGAATGCTTGTTGCACAGTCATTTTCAGAACATTTTCAAGTTTTAATAAAATTAAACTGAGTAACATGCTGTTTTAATAGCATTAGAGTGGGATTTGTATAACTATTTGTTTGCATGATGTCGTTTGTCAGAAAAATATCAGTAAAAAATAGAGATGCTTTCTATTTGTATTATTAAATGGCGATCAGACATTGTATCATTGCAAGCAATTATTTCTGACATGTATTAGTTGGTTGGTGCAAGTGTAGTGTTGCAAAGTTCTGTTACTGTATGTAAAGTATGATTCTATAGTGAGCTTTTCATGACCATTTAAACAACCCCCCACCAGTACTCACATCTTGAGCACCCTGTGACCCCCCAAGGTTTGGACATTGCCTTATCTGGCCCACCAGAGAATGTAATTGAGTACCCCTGTGATACAGTATTGTGGTTGTCCATGGAACTTAGGCAAGAGGTGTGCGTTAAGCAAGGGCTAAAACCCCCAAGGCTGCTTAGTCATGTTCGTTATACACAGGGTGCACTTTATATTCCTGAAAATGTCTGGAACCCAGAACTCACCTCTCGAATCCTGGACTGCCACACTTCAATGTACTCAGGAGAGCTGGTGTTGACAAGGTTGGCATTTTGAGCCCAGGCTGGGCACTTCCACTGAGGCATTGACAGCAAGGCGAGGGAGGGGGCCAGGAAGGTGAAGGTCCCGCCTTGGAGGATCGGTAACCTCGGGGGCAGAGTGCATTGGATTGGATGAGAATGATTAGCTGCAACAGTCTGGATCACCATTGACATTGAGGTGAGAGAGAGTTAATTAATTATCATTAACAACTTTTCAGAATAAAACACCCTATAGATATTGTCTTTATTCTAATGTCATTTTGTACATGTTTATTGTATAAGTTATTGGGATTTAAATTTTATTCAATATACAACATAGATAAAAGTTATGAAAAATTCCCCAAAAACTACTGTGTATAACATATACACTATACAATATATCAGTACCCTTATAAAAGTTGACAATAGTAAGCATAGCAAAGTGTAATAAAGCACAGTGAAAACATGGTAAAGCATAGTAAGTACTGTAAAGCCCAGAGAAGTCTGGTAAAGCATTTTCAAAATAGATTTTAAAAAGCATGTTACAGTTGGTCACAATGTAACACTGTTTTTATTCCAGTGCCAAGTTTGTTTTAATGAACTTACAGTACGGTTGATGTAGTTGTACTCTGGCAAGCACTATACACATATAACAGTTTAACATAGCAAAGTGTAGTAAAGCATAGCTAAGTATTGTAAAGCATATTAAAAACTAAAAAAAAATAGTAAACTATGGTAAATGCATTATATAACCATGGGAAAAGCTTTAGAAAACTGCAAAATTACAATGCTAATTTACTTTGCTAAACTTTCAAAAGGGTAATTAAGAGTCTCTGTACAAGTGTAAGTAAATTAACATTAACAGTTCCTAACTTAACCTTCCCTTATATTTTGATTCACTCTGATCAGTAAACACGGCAGCCATATTGTGCTCATGTGAATTTTTGGTTTCTGTATAGTACAATAAATAAACGCATCTTCTCCTTTGTTACACATGTATTCTATGATTCCCAACTATCAAATTTTGTAACAGAAATTTAAGATCTCTCTACCTCTTATGAGATCATTATGAGATACGGATTTCCTAATCGCAGCATTATATAAATATTTGAGAATGTGTCCCAAAGGCCTTGACATTGAAGTCATGTAATTCTGATACCCTTATGCGAACATATGTGGCAAGCCAAATAGATATATCTCAAATTAATGTACAGATATCTCTAAATCATTTTAAGATATCTTGAAATTACTTCCTGTTCATTTAGAGATATCTCGAAATGACTTCCTGTTAATTTAGATATATCTCTTAAAATCATTTTAGATGTCTCGAAATAACTTCTTGTTCATGTATAGATATCTCTAAACTGACAAAGTTCATTCAAAACATTTTCAAAGGACGTCATTTAGATAACTTGAAATGACTTCCTGTTCATTTCGAAATATCTTAAAATGATTTACAGATATCTCTAAATGAACAGGAAGTCGGTTTGAGAAATCTTTAAATAATGTAGAGTCTCTAAATGAACAGGACTTTATTTGTAGATATCTCTAAATTACAGTTTGGTACCATGCTAGCAAAACACTAAAGATATCTGTAAATCAATCTGAGATATCTCTATTTCATTTTTAGATATCTCAAAGTGAAAATATGATCTCTATAAAATGGTTTAATTACAGCAGGGGTCTCCAACCCTGGTCCTGGAGAGCCCATATCCAGCAGGTTTTATAGGTGTTCAGTGGCTAAAGATCCTGAACTCCTGTTAATTTTGATTAATTAAGCCATATTATTGGTTCAATTATGTAACAGAGATTGGTTGAAACAAAAACCAACAGCCACAGTAGGTCACCAGGACCAGTGTTGGAGACCCCTAATTTACAGATATCTCAAATTCATTTTAAAATATCTGCAAATGATTTACAGATGAGATATCTCTAAATATTTCAAGATATCTTAAAATGTAATTTGAGATATCTCTTAATGATGATTTCTCCATACTACTTGGTTAAGTGAATCACAAGTAAAAATATGCTTCCCATGGCATGTGCACCCCTCTCCCTGCTGCAGGGGATAATTACACAACCAGTCCTGCATAATGCTCTCCAGTTTGTTTTAAAATTACCTTAAGGTTACATGCCTTAGTCATACCAACTCAAATGTTCAATTCTGAAAAAAAAACAACACCACATGAATTTTTTATTTTATTTTGAAGCATTATATCTGGTAATACACTTGGTTAAAAAAAAAGCTTTACAGCCAGTAACATGCTTTGACCCTTGATATAATGCGGCTGGACTGGTTTGTCTGACCTATGGGAGGGGAACCTAAAAACATGTGAATATGTGGTCAAGCTGAAATGGTTAATTAATTTCCAGTTTAGCTTGACTACATATTTAAAGGAGGAGCTGGGGGACAGCTTCTCAGGTCAGTCCAGCTCAAGAGCAGCCAGTGCTTGTGCTCTTGGTGAAACTGTGAAAGCCTTAGCTTGGGTGGAGATTATGGTTTAGCATTTTACTTAAAATCCTGTGTTTGAGGCAACTTGTTTTCCTGTATTGACTCACTCAGCTATTCTCTTCGCTAGCCAGCCTTGAGAGCAACACTTCCAGAAGTCACTGCTGAAGGGAAATGACTTAGGAAGTGAAAGACATTGCGAAATTAAGGCAAGCAAACTGATAACTTCTTTTAACTTAATGTAGGACCAGATAACAAATGTCTAACGTGTTTCTTTCAAAATTTTGCAATTGAAGCATATATAGCTAATGGAAGTACACAACAGGTAAGGTTTATGGGGTTATTTTGTGAGCAACAACAGTTTCTGTATCGCAGTGGCTTTCTGAAACTTCCTTTTTAGCCGACAAACAGTGTGATTGGATTTCAAGTCTAACTGACTCAGGGTTTTAAGCCCAGGTCACCAGTGAAGACAGAGTTGTTATTTGTGAGGAATTTGGGTTAAAGTGGACTGGATTCCAGGCTAATAGGATGTAAATGCCAGTCTAATCTCATTATACTATTATACTCCTTGTTAAAGCCACAGTGACAAACTATATACAGCACTATATAGAGCATTGTTACTGAATGTATTCAAAAACTCAAACAGGATGCTAAAGCTGACAACATGCACATGGGCTACGGACAATAGTTTCCTAACAGGGCTTGTGAAATGTCATGCAACTATGAACAACAGTATGAGCCACACAGCATTGCCTGTGTGTGTAGTGAGCATGTTTTTCCTGTAGTTTTATCATTTATTACATTGGTATGTTGATGCAAACACACAGTATGTTGCGAGTACAGTAGACCCCCAAAGTTATGAATCTCACATTTAAAGAGCAACTTGGTATGGGTCTGAAATAATACAGTTAATTAATGTATTCTTCCCCTTGTTTAGGTGCATGTTGTATCATATTCTGTTTCAGTCATCACATTTTTGTGGCTTTTTAAAAAGTAACCCTATGGGATCTCAAACACTTCTTCAAGTGTGACACGTTGAAGTGATACTCTGGTGTACCAGTTGAAGAGAAAATACATGTTTGAGACCTTTTTAGGCCATAGGGATCAGTTTTAAAATGTGATTTGATGACTAACAGAAAATGAGAGTGATCTAAACAAGCAGAAGGATACATTAGTTAAGATTAGTGTGATATCTCAGTCCTGTGGCATATTCCACTGCCCAGTCAACAGAAAACACTGTTTGAAACCGGAAAAACTACTGCCCTGGTGTTTGTGACAGAACTGTATGGTGAAATTATTTTCTTAGAATTCACTGCAGCCTGAATGTTAATGTTACCAACATGTTATAAATAAGTCATGGTGACCTACCTGTATTTTACCATGGTATTGACATGGTCATCCATAGAAGGCTTTATCTTAGGAATCCCTGAAACCATGCGTTGTTCTATTTGTGTTGCACATGGTCCCCATATAACTAAACAAGCAGGACTTTCAGCTTCTGTGCTGTGAGATTGGAACTCTTTGCGACTCTCTTAGGACTCTAGTTCAATGGAGGTTTTTTAACGAGACTTTCTTTTTTTGTTGGAAGTATTTTTCCCCAGACTTCTTAACAGCTACGTTTATCTTGTGTTCTATTTCGAATGGCTTTTCAGATGTTTCTTTAAGTGAATAGTTATGCAATGACTGTGAAAGGTTCTTTACAATTTGAAGATTATTCTTGTTATTCTTGTTAAATATTGTATTGGTGTTTTATTCTTACTCATAGTACACACATTCACAGAACTGTCAAGAATGAAGTAGATTACTGTCACATGATGCACTGCTAAAGGGGTTATGCGTATGCAATTAGTGTTTTATGAATGGGGTCCTTGTCTCTCAGACACTGATAGCAGAACTAGAGACATTTATCCCGAAACTGCAGACATTCACGAGCACCATACTCCAGACAAGCTCAAAGCCAGGTACTATTGAAGGGAAATGATAATAATATTGGAACAACCTCTCAGAATGATTGCAAACATCATACAAATGTACAAGAGCAATTCAAACGACATTTGAAGCTCTTGTGCATCTTCACAGTGATTGGAGTTGTCAGTGTCAAGGTTGCCAACACAGTACTTAAACAGGGTTTCAGATGAAATGCCAAGACTGTCAACAAGTAAAAAAAAAAAAGTTTGTCCGAGTTATTGTTTAGATTAAAGGAATAGTTATACCATGTACATTGTCTAGCATTTCATTTTGTTTGTATTTTTAACATCATGTTATGTATGCTCGCTATCATGTACTACTGTTTAAGCTTACTAACTAATCTCAGTCACTGAAAAAAACTGCATTTGTGATGTGATTACTAGGGTTGTGCATCTGACTGCTTTCCCTGCTGAAACTATGATTTTGTATACAGTTTTGTATACACCCATTTCATTTCTTTGTGGCTGTCACAGTTGCAGAGGGGGGCAGAAACTATAGTCCCACATCACCTAGTGGTTGTTGGTTAAAAAGGGGCATTAGTTAGTGAGGTGGGGGGCACTGCCCAGGAATACTACTCAACCCTGCGTGTAAGATGAGGTGCTTGATGGGATAGATAGTTACCTTTATACAGCATGTCATGTTTGCCTTGGTACTGTGTGGCCTCCTGTTCAAGCCCAGTAATAAATACACATCCAAACCCTAGAGATTGAAACTATCAATTTGTTATTGATCCCCATGAATTTTATTTTGCAAGTCTCAATTTTAATCAATTAATTGCACTGTTGCCTTATTTTGAGCCTCACATATTGTAGCTAGCTACCCAGTAACACATGCTTTTCCTGCACATTGTTAATCCATATATTCCATTACTATGTATGATGATGTGTTTTCAGTTGTATATGCTGATTATCACCTGTCCAATATCTTATCAGGGAATTGGTTACATTGCCCCCTCCTAGCAATAACACACTTGAAGACGAAAATGATCCCTGAATATATAAATCAGCTCATCTTGAAATAAATGCAAACCATTTAAATGAGAAAGTTGTCTCACAAGTGCAGTGACATCTAAGTATCTATTAACTACTAATGCAGAACAGCTGGGTGCCAGCTGGAATGAAACCATATCCAAAGGGGTCTATAACAGAGTTAGCTTCTCTCTAACGCAAAAATACTAATTTCTCTAAATAATGCTAAACAAACAACCTATTAGAACAGAAACTGAACTGTAGCTGGTTGCACACCTGTCTTCTGGTGGTTACAAGACTGACGTGTAGAATTCTGTTTAGCTTGGTGTAACAGGGCAGAGTCTGGGTGCAAAACCGGTGACCACACATACCGTAATCAAGCATCTAAACCGTTACGCAAAAGCTCCTCTGCATTCATGGTAATAGAGTTCACCTCATCGACAGGGAACAGAATCCATAACAGTAGTGCATCACACAAATGTACCTGTTACACTGGCAGTGAAAAGGTTCAATCTTTCATTAAAGCCCCACCACCTTACCTCACCCCGAATGTGACCTGGAGCAGAGTGCAGAGCCCTGACACAAAGAAGATGGTGCTGATCAGGTGGCTCTGGGTGAGGGTGTCATGCTCCAGACACAACTCCTTCGACAAAATCAGGGGAATGGCAATGATCCCCCCAAATGCTGTCAAATAGTGCTGAAAAAAACACAAAAATAAAGAACATAAGAAAATTGACAATGAAAGGGGGGCTATTCGGCCCATCAGTGCCTGTCCAGTTTAGTAGCTGGTTGATCTCCAAACAATGTCAAGTCAGGTTTAAAGGATCACAGTGATTTTGGTATCAACAACATGACTATGTAACACATCCCACTTTAAAAAATTGTCTTCTATGCTCTCTTAGTCTTAATCACCAACTGTGTCAGCTCCTTTTAAGATTTTAAAGACATCAATCATCCTTAATTCCTCTTTGCTCTGTTCCTTATCTTCATAGCTCATTCTTTAAACCCCTGGGGTCAGTCTGGTTGCTCTTTGTTGGACTCTTTCCAATGCCTCAATGTCCTTTTGGGACTGTGGTGACCAGAACTGAACACAGTATTCTCAATGTAGTCTTACCAGTGAGTTACTGTATACATCCTCATCATAGCCTCCATAGATTTATACTCTATAAAGTGCACAGAGCTACCAAAATAATTCACATAGAAAAATGTGAGACAAACAAAGTGATGGCAATACAAATTAGGTAAGATTTACTGGAATTATTTTGTTAGTGTATTTATTATTTCTTTTTCTTTTTCAGTGCTCAAATAGTTTTCCCGTGATTTTTTCTTCCCAATTGCGTGCAGACTAGCAGACAGTATCGCACCTGAGTCCCAAGGATGATGCAGAGGTACCAGGGGGGCACCTCAGTCACACTGTAGGCCAGCTTGTTTTGTTCTGCCTCCCTGTCTGGCAGCTGCTTCTTTCTCTCACTGTCATCTGCAGGGATCTTACACACATGCTCACTTTTCTAAAAGACATTATAAATCACTTATGAGAAATCAACCAATCACTGTCAGATTTTCAGTACATCTTACCTTATGTATAGATGTCATCCCATGCATAGAAATATGACAGAATTCTAAAAAAACACTGTTTATGTTTAATAAGTTCCTGAGTGCAATCTTCATTTTGTGTGATTTGTAATAAGTTAATACGTTGTGTGTAGGGTGTCTCATTTCTAGCTCATCAGCTTTGCTTTTCAGACCTCTCACCCAAACTGCACAAGATCACTGGCCATATTTTCACAACGTTTACTCCAGTCTTTAAATAACTCCTATTTTAAGAAAGGAGGGAAACACCAAATATGTAGGTAATGCAATAGAAGGTTTCTCGAGCACTCAAGTTGTTGGTTTCTCAATTTTATACATTATTGTTCATTTTCATCTTTAAAAAAACGCAACTTATTAACATATAAAATAATATATTTATACAAAACAGAACTCAAAAATGAGCCCTTCTGAATTAAGATGTCACTTCCAGGACAAAAACAACAACCTGCAACTGTTGCTGGCACATTTGTGTAAATGAGTCATCTTTCACATGCCTGATTCGTGTATCAAATAAAATACCTGACACAAATTCTGTAAAATATTAAACATTATCCTTTAACTAGCCAGTTTCAGTCACATTAGGCAATAGAGCAGATCTGAGTGACTGTGAGTTGTCTGTTGGTGGGCAGATACTTTACAAGGAACGAGATGACTGGGCGATTCTGCAGGGCAGACTTTGTACAGACTGATACACCCAACATGCTTCAAGGGACAGTGTGGCAAAGTGCACGCCCCTGTGTGTATTTTGTGTTGTATGTTGTGTGTTAATGTTGATGTATAGTCATTGGTACACGGGATATAAAAGGGTCTGTGTAACACGAGTGTTAAAAATGTATATTTGTATTTAGGCACAAGGATTGCACAGCACTTCACGTGCAAGTAAAAAGTAATAATATGTGAGCACGGGGAATTGCATTTTATTAATTCACACGCAGTTGTACAGCGACTCCAATTGAATTATTGATTAGCAATCGAGTCTCGGTACAGCTGCATAAAAGCAACATGTTTTCACTCACTCGGAGTTGTGTGTTCGGTGAGTGGAGAATGGAATTGGCGACTGAGGTAATAATAATAATAATAATAATAATGATAATAGTAGTTAAAATATCAGCTCACCGTGTTTGTTTAGTGTTAGTACTCTTTGTTTTGGCTACCAGTACCGAGTCCTGTGTTTTGTTTGTCATGCAACCTTTTATTTTCTGTCTGTCTGTGCACTATTAAATGCTGAGTGAGACCATTCGCTCAGCTTCACCAAACTCCACCTCTGTTGTTTATTTCCTGGTTCCTGGTTTCTAGTCTGACATCACCCACTGCAGCCGTCTTTGTAACAGACAGTCTCTGTGCAATGGGTGCATACACAGCAGTAGATAATTCAGTCAGCACAGCTCTTAAGAAAGGTCAAAGTCACATGTACGTGACAAATCAATTGCATTTGCTGTGTTTTGTTCTATGTCTCAATAAAATTACCCGAGTTAAAGGAGAATTTGCTTCCTAACAAATTTGATATCACTCAGTGTGGAACCTAATTACCATTGATTGGTACTCAGTTGTATTGATTATGGTAAATGAGTGAAAAGCGACTTTTCTTGTTGTCAGATTAACACATTTTTTGCAGACAAAAAAAAAACATGTTAAATGAAAATACTTGCACAGTTCTATAGAACACCTATGAAAAACACTGCAGCAAGTTAAGTCAAGGAACACCCTACACTGTAATTTAAAATAAAAATATTTTTAAATTCCAGAAAGAGTTGCATCCCAGCAATCAAGAGTAGAGGAAACAAAGGGCTATACACCCAGTTTTACTTTGTTTAAAATAATTGAGACCTTGTGGTTTTAGAATCTCTAATCAATTTTTATGTTCTGCTTCAAAGATTATTTAATTTTTAACAAAACAGCTAATGCAGAATTCCTTGTTAAGTGGCATTGATACTTGTAATCATTTAACTTCAAATATAATTTGTATCACAAAAAAGTACAATTCAGGACTTCCAGGCTTACTCGTTAAAAGATTATCGATAATGAAATCATTCAAAGCATGCCAGTAACACCCCCCCCCCCCCCCCCCCCACTATGACTGAAAATTCAAAGTGCATACAGAATTATGAACCAAAACTGCCAATTAAGTTTTTGTGGTTAGGTGGGTTTCGTAGGATACACATATAATCCACTTGCTGTGAATTAACCTCATTTGAGAAAATTGGATCATGAAATTACACGTGAGCTCTGTATTACTGGGGTGCACAACCTGAAACCCCAGGGAACCTCTGCCAGCCAGACCCATTCCACATTCATACGGATGTAGAGAGAGTTTGTATGTCATATTGTCACAGAAGTTGAGTAAAATGAGGAAGGCTGATCAGTCCTAGGATTCACCAGACAAGTTTACAGAAAATCAAAGCTAGGTATATGCTCATTTAGAGAAAAATTATAACTCAGCATTCGAGCACCAGACCCCAGAACCACTCAGGGGAATGCAAACCCCATAACAGCATATAATATTCAAGTGCAAATGCAAATACTGAATATGAAGCAAGGTCCTCATAAAACAGCATATGTATGTTTATGCATCCATAGCTATACAACACTCAATTGCAGGATGGGTAGTAATACTAAATGAAAAATTAAAGACATTGAGAAAGAATTTGAACCAAAACTTTTGTCAAAGAATGTTACTTTGACTTTCTTTTAATATTACTTAATTTGCAGTTAAATGTTTTGTAAATCTCCCGGGATGGAATTTTATTTATTTACACATTTTACAAATTTTCTAGCCTAAAATGTAAATAAGAGACTATACCTCTGAAAATAAACAAACAAATACATTTCAGAAAATATTCTGCAATGAAATATTAAAAGCCAGTCATTTATTGTCTGTTGAATGTTTTACCCAATTTTAAATGCCAAATTTGAATCTACATTACATATTGAAATCCAAAGTTATGACTAAAATGACAACTATTAAATAATTACCTGTAGGCAGGGGAATAAAATTTGTCTTAAAACTGATTTCCGTCTTCCCTGGGACACACAAAAAATAACACTTTTCTTGCAAAATAACTTAGAATAAGCATACACTTTGTTAGTCACAAGTTTCTGTTGTGCATAAGCTTTTACAGTAAGTATTCTGTGGTTTGCTACTTATTGCTGCAAAATAAACAAAGACAACAAATACTTACAGTGAAGGAATAGTTATCCAAACCATTCTCAGGATCCATAGTTTTAAAGTTGTGTGTTGAGTTATTGGCTGTTCTTTCTATGATAAAGCTACAGGGATTATGAGAGTAGCTGAAGGCAGTCAGCTTCTCATGTGAGGGTAGTTCATGTAGAATGCTGGCATTCTGTAAAGGATTTCCTGATTGTGTTTCTCTTTTGCACAGCAGAATATTCTCAGACCTCCTGCCCTAAGACACTGAAGTAAATCAGTAACTGTAATAGATCATATTATACTCAATCGAAAAACTATTTAATGGAAGCCAACCGTACATCACAGAGTCAAAGTTAATAAGAGATTAAAAACCTGAAAGTAAGGCAATAGTTTTTAGAATGTATTTTTTAAAGTAACCTGCCAAAAAAGAATGAACAACTAAGCATTTGAAAGATCATGCATATTTTCTAATGAAATGTCCATCAACAACAACAGAACATCTATATAAACGAAGATGGAGATAGCTTGGACATGTCCTAAGGAAGGAAGCAAATGTCAACACAAAGCTGCAATGAGATGGACACCAGGAGGAAGAAAAATGGAAAGACCAAGAACAACATGGAACTGAACCCTTGAAACCCAATTGGCTGAGGAGAACCTTGCATGGGGACCTGCATAGTAGGCAGCCCAGAAGTACCTGGGAGGTCTACATCTTTCATGCTGATTGTTAAAATAAAACTTTTTTTTGATAATGTAATGCTTTTTTAATGTAATTTCCAGACTGAAAAACCATGCATTATGAGCCAGAACTGTTATTTAAGTTTTTGTTTTTTTGTAAAGGAAGACTGAGAATAGGTAACTGGCAAGATGGCGAATTACAAGAGGGACTCCTTTCACTCCTGTCACACATCACCCCCTAAGAGTGGAGCCGTAGGCACACTCGGCCAACCCTAACTTTCCTGATTGATCCCCCTCCCTAGAGAAAAAATCAGCACTTCAATGTTCCTTACCCGCACGATGTTTCACAACAAAGCTGAAGGGTTGCAGAGACAGACTCCACTGAGTGATACGCGCATTTGTGTCCCTTATCGTGTGCAACCAGTTCAGAGGAGCATAGTTCGTGACGAGTGAAAGGCAGACCCAGGAAGTAATAGCGAAGAGAGTCCCTGTCCTGTTTTTTAGATATTTTATATTTCCTTGCCTTCTCTCTCCAATTCTTTTTCCCTGAACACACCAATCTTGAGTGAAAAATGTGTACTGCTTTTATGCAGATGTACCAGGACTTGATTGCTAATCATTCAGTCTGGTCCTGGCACAGTCTGCACATGAACTATTTTGTGACACACCCGTGCCCAAATACCAGAGATTCTAACTGGATTCTTTTTCCGTTCCATTCCGGTTCGAACAAAATGAAATGCATGGTATGACTGTTGTATAAAATCAAAAGAACAAAGTTTCCTTTCATATTATGAAGTTATCTGGAATAAAAATATTTCAGAGACTTTTACAGGTGAGAAAAATAAAAACACATTTACAAAAAGTAACTCTCAGGCTGAGCTGAAATTGTAAAATTAGCCCAATAATTATTATTTGTATTTCAAACAAAACAAAAAAATCACATTAACAAAACTGTAGAGCTCTGCGGTGTGCCTGTGTGTAATTCTCCATGCACACAGGATTTCTAAAAAAAAATGTGTCTACAGCAGATTGCGTAAAGCAGTATCCTGCAGGAGTTTTACACAGTGATGGAGGTAAGCTCTTCTGTACATCCTGCAATGTTATTGTAGATCTCTACCGAGAATCAGCTGTTGATAGGCATTTAGATTCAAGTATCCACCGAAAGTGAAAAGCGGAAATGCAGAGCAGTACCGTGACTGCTTTATTTGCAAAAGTGACTTCCATGTTCTGAAGGTCCACTGCAAATCGTGACGCACGAAACACATTATATTTTTACCTGACAGAGGCATTTATTTGCGCAAATATCCCTTGGACAACCAAAAGTTACGCAAATTCTTCTGACCTAAAGTTACCGAGTATCACAACAGTCTGGTTGCTTGTCAGTGGTTACTGACGAGTCGACTGATGCCCAAGATCAGTATGGATTACACATTGTATTTGTTTTGCAAGACCTAAATGATGAATATGCATCTGGTGTACTAGAACTGAAAGCTGTCCTTGCAGATACACTTTACCTACAGGCTGTTAATTACAACACTATTTCACTAACTATTGTAAAGTGCTTGAATGATTTGGACGTTGATTTTTATGATGTCAGTGCATTTGTCTTTATATTTGATGTTTACAAAAATAATAATAATCTGTACACATAATTTATAAAATAGTTCAGTACAATACAATACTTTACCCGTAACACTACCATGAATTTTAAAGAAAATTTCTGTGATTTCCAAGGGCCTTAGTTACAAACTATAAAAACATACAAAGGTTGCTGACAATTTGAAGTGAAAGTTCAATATGTTGGGAATTTGCATCCAACATTTCAGCCCAATAGAAGAAAAAACAATCAAAATACGAGTCTGCGAACTTTGTTAGTGTTTTTCAGATATTTAACAAAAAGTGCCTATCAAAACATAAGTAACAAAACAACCATATACAAGAAAGAAAGAAATATATACATAGTGCAGTGCCGTGAAAAAGTATTTGCCCCCTGTCTGATTTTCCCCATTTTTGCATATTTTTCACATTGAATTTGGTCAGATCCTTTTGTGGGTTGTAGTAGTATATAGAGGGAGTCTGAGAAACAAAATGACACCAAAGTTTGGTGCTTCTTTCATTTGTTTGGTGTGCAAGGTAATCAAACATGTAATCTTCAGGTGTGAAAAAGTTATTGCCCCCCTAGTTAACTCAACCCAATTAAAGGGTTAGTTAGGGTCAGCTGTTTGAATACTTTGGTTAACAATCAGGCCTGATTTGGGCCAGCCCTGCCCAATATAAATCTGACTAACCTTGGCCCTTACCATCAGAGTGAAGTTGTTAGCACACAGGTTCTAGAGGCACATCATGCCACGATAAAAAGAAATTCCTGAAGACCTCCAGAAAAAAACTTGTTGATGTCTATCAGTCTAGAAAGGGTTACAAAGCCATTTCTAGGGCTCTGGGGCTCCACCAACCCATAGTCAGAGCCATATTGCCCAAATGGAGAAAGTTTGGCACAGTAGTGAATCTTCTCAGGAGTGGCCGTCCTACCAAAATATCTCCTAGAGCAAGGTGTAAAATCGTCCAGGAAGTTACAAAGAACCCTAGAACAACATCTAGGGATCTGTAGGCCTCTCTCGCCTCGGCTAAGGTCAGTGTTCATGACTCCACCATCAGAAAGACACTGGGCACAAATTGGATTCATTGCAGGGTAGCAAGGCGGAAACCACTGCTCACTAAGAAGAATATGAATGCTCGTCTCAAGTTTGCCAAAAAGCACCTGGATGATCCTCAAGGGTTCTGGAACAATGTTCTATGGACAGATGAGTCAAAAGTGGAACTTTTTGGCCAACATAGGCCCCCTTATGTCTGGTAAAAACCAAACACTGCATTCCACAGTAAGAACCCCATACCAATGGTCAAGCATGGTGGTGGTAGTGTCATGATTTGCGGATGCTTTGCTGCATCAGGATCTCGACGACTTGCCATCATTGAAGGAACCATGAATTCTGCTCTATATCAGAGTCCTCCCTCACAGACCTGGGACTCTCCAGCACTGCTCTTGTCTGGTTTTCCTCCTACCTTGGCGATTGCATGTACCAGGTGTCCTGGTGTGGCTCACCCTCTGCCTCTTGTTCTCTTTTGACAGGTGTCCCCAAGGCTCAGTCCTGGGACCTCTCCTGTTTTCTCTCTATACCTGCTCCCTGGGTCCCCTCATCTCCTCCCATGGCTTCTCGTATCATTTCTATGCTGATGATCCCCAGATTTTCCTCTCCTTTCCCCCCTCTGACTGACATTTCTTCCCATATCTCTACATGCCTCTTGGCCATCTCCTCCTGGATGCACTCGCATCATCTCAAACTCAACCTCTCCAAATCGGATCTTCTTTTCAGGCCCTGGTACTGTCCCGCCTTGACTAATGCATCTCCAAAACAGAAAAAGATCTTCCAAAACTCTGCTACTCACCTTGTCTTTTCCCTTCCTCATTTCTCCCATGCTACACTACTGCTTCACTGCCTCCACTGGCTTCCTATCACTGCTCACATCCAATTCAAAACTCTTGTACTCACCTAACGCTGTTTTGACCTTTCTGCTCCCTCCTATCCAGACTATTATTTCTCCCTACACCCCCTCTCGCACCCTCCGCTTCTCCACCACCGGCAGATTAGCTCTACACCCACCCTCTCTTCGCTTCTCCACCTCCAGATCCCGCTCCTTCTCCCTCAGTGGTGGAACAACCTACTCAGGGATATGGACAACATGCCCCACATGTCAACTTGTTCCTATCCAATTTTAAATAACTTTAGCATAACCAAGGCAGAAGTGTTAAAGGGACTAGGAGCTCTTAAAATAAACAAACCCCCTGGGCCAGATGTGATCCTCCCAATAGTTCTCAAAGAAATGAAAGTAGTTATTTATAAACCGCTAACCAAGATCATGCAACAGTCTCTTGACATAGGGGTTGTACCGTCAGACTGGAAAATTGCAAACATAATACCGATCCACAAAAAGGGAAACAAAACTGAACCAGGTAACTACAGACCAATAAGCCTGACTTCTATTATATGTAAACTTATGGAAACTATAATAAGATCCAAAATGGAAAATTACCTTTATGGTAACAGTATCCTGGGAGACAGCCAACATGGTTTTAGGAAAGGGAGATCGTGTCTAACTAACCTGCTTGATTTTTTTGAGGATGCAACATTGATAATGGATAATTGCAAAGCATATGACATGGTGTATTTTGATTTCCAGAAAGCTTTTGACAAAGTCCCGCACAAAAGATTAATTCTGAAACTGAACGCAGTTGGGATTCAATGAAACACATGTACATGGATTAGGGAGTGGTTAACATCTAGAAAACAGAAAGCACTGATTAGAGGAGAAACCTCAGAATGGAATGAGGTAACCAGTGGAGTACCACAGGGATCAATATTATCTGGTATAGTAAGCAAACTTGTTAAATTTGCAGATGACACCAAAATAGGAGGAGTGGCAAACACTGTTGCAGCAGCAAAGGCCATTCAAAATGATCTAGGCAAGATTCAGAACTGGGCAGACACATGGCAAATGACATTTAACAGAGAACAGTGTAAGGTATTGCATGCAGGAAATAAAAATGTACATTATAAATATAATGTGGGAGATACTGAAATTGAAGAAGGAATCTACGAAAAAGACTTAGGAGTTTTTGTTGACTCAGAAATGTCTTCATCTAGACAATGCGGGGAAGCTATAAAAAAGTATAACAAGATGCTCAGTTATATTGTGAAAAGTGTTGAATTTAAATCAAGGGAAGTAATGTTAAAACCTTACAATACATTAGTAAGACCTCATCTTGAATATTGCGTTCAGTTCTGGTCACCTCGCTACAAAAAGGATATTGCTGCTCTAGAAAGTGTGCAAAGAAGAGCGACCAGATTTATTCCAGGTTTAAAAGGCATGTCATATGCAGACAGGCTAAAAGAATCGAATCGAATCTATTCAGTCTTGAACAAAGGAGACTACACAGGGACCTAATTCAAGCATTCAAAATTCTAAATGGTATTGACAATGTCGACCCAAGGAACTTTTTTGACCTGAAAAAAGAAACAAGCACCAGGGGTCACAAATGGAGATTAGACAAAGGGGCATTCAGAACAGAAAATAGGAGGCACTTTTTTACACAGAGAATCGTGACGGTCTGGAATCAACTCCCCAGTAATGTTGTTGAAGCTGACACCCTGGGATCCTTCAAGAAGCTGCTTGATGAGATTCTGGGATCAATAAGCTACTAACAACCAAATGAGTAAGATGGGCCAAATGACCTCCTCTCTTTTGTAAACTTTCTTATGTTCTTATCAGGACTGCACAATCCCTGGCCACCTTCCAGAGCCTCCTCAAGACACACCTGTTCAAACAGCATCTGTAAATCTCACAACTCTCGACTATACTGGACTATATGGTACCCAGTTGTACCAGTACTTGCATCAGCTTGTACTTGCACTGAACTGCTCCACACCTTGTCATATTCTACTACTGCTCTTAACTGTAACTAATTCCTGTATCTTGTACGTGATTTTACTCCTATAGTTATCCTTAGCAATACATTTTTTTTTTCTATAAGTTAATTGCTCAGTCAAACTCTCCCTTGTATGTTATCACCTACTGTATTCTTTATCTTGGTTGACTTTGATCTTATTTCCACTGATTTTATTGTACTTTACTACTGCTCTTATCTGTAATGTGATATTATGCAATGTGATACTCTGTAATGTAATATTTTAAAATGTGATCCAGTTGCTGTACCCTTTCTGTTGTGTGCTTTTAGGCATCATTATTCGTCCAGTTATCAATTTCTTCCTGCTGTATTGGAGTTATACAAATCATCAATTTACTCTACGTATCAGTGGTGCAGCGGCCAGGACATTAGACCTGCAATCAAAGAATACTTGTTTATTGTTTTACACAATATTCAAATTTGACAAAATAAAAACGAAATACAATTATTTGTATAATGTTAAAGATACAATTGGAGTCCACCATTCTCCATTGTAACTATCATAGACATGACCAAGAAAGGCTTTATTAGAACTTGAGGATAATAAGGAAGGAATCACATGCAACAAATTTATATACAACTATGTTATTCTTTTTTATTTTTTTCAAAATTACATTTGAACTAATTAAATGCACTTCTTATTTTAAACTGAGGAAACCAGTCTCCTGATCAGATTATGTTATGTTTGTCACACTGGACAATAGCCCGTTATTTCTTTCAGCCTGACATGAGTTTCCAGACAGAGGTATTAGGCTCTAGTATATATCTAGAGCAGTGGTTCTCAAACTTTTTGGGCCATGCCCCACTTCTTCTTGTCTCCAATCCAAAATGCCTGTGGCTTCTCTGTATGTCATTGCTGTTGTTTGGGGGATTTCATTTTTTGCACAAACCAGCCACCGATCCATCGTAATAAGAGCAAACTTAACAATGCAAATTACAGTTTTGTAGTTTTGCGATTTATGATTATACTGTAAATTTACAGTATAATCGTAAATCTCGAAAAACTACTCACTTCTAAATCTTTTGTAGTCATTTTTGTATTACTTTAGTATAAATACTTGTTAATTTGGATTCCAGGGCAGCACCATGAACTTTGATTTAATTGAGATCGTGGTTGGAAAAACTGGAATGGTTCTTGAGGAACCTCCAAGTTTTCACACTACCAAACCATCATTCTAAACAGTTTGCACTATAAACTCCTTGTATTATTTCCTGTAGATTCTCTAGAATTAAAACAGTCTGAAATATTGATAAAAGCAAGCCATATTGGTTTTTGTAATCCTTTTTCTGTTGTCAATTTGACTTGTTTTCCAGCTCAATTTTAAATGCCTAACATCGTATGCTGCAGCCCAGTTACTGATCAGCAGGATTAAAGATGAAAATAAGAGCTCTGTTAAGCAACAGATATTTCCAAGCTAGTGAACCCTTGGGAAAGAAGAGGGTAATTACCATGTTGGGTCAGAGTATGCAATGGATGTTGCAAACCTCCTCCTCATCTTCAGGGTAGGATTACAGTTATTCACATTTTTTGCAGTGAAATGTACATTTTTGTATTTAAACAATAAAAATCAAAGCAGCATCATGATGGCCTCATCTAATGTAAAACAGAAGTGTCTCAACAAGTGACAGATGCAAACAAGCCCAGTTTCTTGAGTAAAGTATGCAAAAAAACCTCTCAGGAGATTCTGTAGACATGTGGCAAAAAGTTTTGTGGTCTGACAAAACTAGAATTGAACTTTCTGGCCTAAATGCAAAACGTTATGTTTGGTGCAAACCCAACACAGCGTATCACCCAAAGAACACCATCCCTACTGTGAAGCATGGTGGTGGCAGCATCATGTTATGGGGATGTTTCTCATTGGTAGGGACTGGGGCACTTGTCAGGATAGAAGGGGAAATGAATGGAGCAAAGTACAGAGAAGTCCATGAGGAAAACCTGCTGCCCTCTACAAGAAAGCTGAAACTGGGACGGAAGTTCACCTTTCAGCCTGACAATGACCCAAAGCACACAGCCAAAGCTACACTGGAGTGGCTAAGGAACAAAAAGGTAAATTTCCCTGAGTGGCCCAGTCAGAACCCTGACCTAAATCCAATCGAAAATTTGTGGCATGACTTGAAGATTGCTGACCATCAGTGATACCCAAGGAACTTGACAAAGCTTGAACAGTTTTGTAAATAAGAATAGTCAAATATTGCAAAATCTAGGTGTGCAAAGTTGATAGAGACCTATCCCAACAGACTCACAGCTGTAATTGCTGCCAAAGGTGTTTCCAGCAAGTATTAACTCAGGGGGGTGGAGACTTTCAGTTTTGTATTTTTAATATATCATTTTTTCGCAATAAAAACTTTTTCCCCTTAACAGT
Organism: Polyodon spathula; assembly: GCF_017654505.1. Lineage (NCBI taxonomy): Eukaryota > Metazoa > Chordata > Actinopteri > Acipenseriformes > Polyodontidae > Polyodon > Polyodon spathula. The sequence goes on along the minus strand of NC_054541.1, from coordinate 18,420,498 downwards.
GTGGAGTATGGTGTGTAGATAAGTGGAAAAAAATCCTAATTTAAATGCATGAAACTCTGAGGCACTGACACAACAAAATGTGAAAAATGTTCAAGGGGGTGTAGACTTTCTATAGGCACTGTGTATATAAGCTATAGTTCTTAGTTCAATACAGATGAAGCCAAAAGAGAAAGTATAGGTAATTAAATTTATAGGCTATAATTTAAGTATTGTAATTTGACGTCAATATTAGTTATTTCCTCGCCAAAATTACCCACTATTGGTCAGGTAACTATGACCCACAGGTCATTATTATAACAATATAAAAGTATAAGAGACTAAACAAGGTATTTAAGGCACATGGTACAATCAATACTACAACCAAATCAATGTGTGTTGATTTCAGCAAATCGAAAATTCAAAAGAAGCATTTACAGCAGGGTTCCTCAATTGGCTGCCCGCGAGTGCCTTCCTTTCGGCCCGTCGCGTGTCAGCTGTCCATTACAAAAGCCCTTGCTATCTACAGGGTGATTGTGACCCCTAACAAGGTTTTTCTTTTTTTTCTTTTTGGCAACCTATTCAGGAACAAGTCAGCTGATTGGCCAGCTTTCATTCTGATGAGATTTCATTTTGCGTCACATCTCTCTGCCCATTTAGCTTAGTGTTAGTGCGATATGAAAACTGTGGTATTAAGTAATATTATTTTCTTTAGTGTGGAGAAACTATCAGAATATTCTTACAAACATTGCTGCACATTGATTCAAAGGCAAAAATTCACACCCGTCACCAAAACGGCAAGTGATGTGTGGTATTAACACTATTAACGCTGTATGAAAATGTGTCATTTGCCATTCTTTTTATTGTGAAGAAACTACAATGGCAGGTAAAAAATTTTAAATTAAAAAATAAGTGCTGTCTACTTTTGTACTGTTTCTGCCTGAAATACACACATTTTAAGTTTTGACATTCTCTGCTTTTATAGTTAATTCAGTGAAGCAAAATAAAGCCTTCACAACTTATTCTGGAATATTATAGTTTTAGGATAAATAGTATTGGAAATTGCTTTAAATTTCTCTAGTTAGCTGGGAATTATGCAGCATGTGATTGGAACATGAAAGTGAAAGTAGTTTTAGCCTTCATTTAATTTAAATACATTAGCAATATACTTTAGCTTAGGTATTGTATTAAGTTATACGATTACCCTATTACGTTTGACCTGGTGTCAGAGCATGTTTATTTTTTTTTAATCTTACATAACACCAGATTTCTGTCTCCAGTTTATTATAGAAAGACTTGGGAAGTTGAGAGGTGCTGCTGCGTGTTTTAAAATGAGAAACAGTTTGGCTTTATTATAGAAATACATGAAAAAAGTGCATGTGTCTACATTTTTTTTATTTTTCATATGATAAACTAAGTACTTTTTTAAAAATAGCAATGCGGCCACCAGTAAGTGCTCAGGCACAGGAAATTAGCAGAAGAAACCAAGCCTGTCAAAGATTTATTTGGGCTCAAAAAAACCTGTTTGGCAACAGCAAGAAATGTACCTACAACACGCCTCTCAAAGACGGCACGTTGGATATGCACTTAAGTTTATTTTCTCTCTGTTTACCATCATGCTATGTATTTAATTTAGAAACTTTTCATTTACATTTAAACACATTGGAGGAGAACATGCATATTTAGACAACGTGCTACACTTATAATTATGGGCATAAAAATATGCTTGTACAACATAAATAAAGCCATCACTAATTGACATGCGTTTATTAGTTAACTTGAATGCTTGCTGCAGTTACTTTCAGAACATTTTCTAGTTTTAATAAAATGAAATTGAGTAACATGCTGTTTTAATAGCATTAGTGGAATTTGTATAACTATTTGTTTTCTATTTGTATTATTAAATGGTGATCAAACATTGTATCATTCATTGTAAGTAGTTATTTCTGACATGTATTAGTTGGTTGGTGCAAGTGTAGTGTTGCAAAATTCTGTTACTGTATGTAAAGTATGATTCTATAGTGAGCTTTTCATGACCATTTAAACAACCCCCCACCAGTACTCACATCTTGAGCTCCATGTGACCCTCCAAGGTTTGGACATTGCCTTATCAGGCCAGCCAGAGAATGTCATTGAGTACCCCTGATTTATAGATTTCCATGAATTCCGTCCTCTTTTATTTCCAGTATTTAATACATATTCTGCATATTAAATCAAAACCACATACAATTCATCTTAAAAAGTCACATTTATTTTCACTTTGGGGGAGGGTTATTTTACAATTTTCAAATATCTGTTGAAAAAAAGAGAATCAAAAAGCATAGCCATAATGGTGGATTATTTAGCTATAAAGACACCAATTTAAATACAAATTAAGGCAGCTGAGCTACTTCCTGAACTGCCCTGAACTTTCTTCTGGCAATGTTCAGGGCAGTACATTAGCTCTTGGGGTTTCTTAGAAGGCCCGGGATGCGTCTCACCAGTGCCTGAATGAATGTGTATCGCGAGCTGACCTGGCAATAGAGCCCTTCCACGTCTAGAAGTTTCTTCTGAAGCGATTCCCCAAAACTGCAAGCCAAGTCGTTCTGCCACTGGAAGAGAACACAGAGGAGATCACCATATTGCATATTTGAAAGTTATATTTACAAATAAGGTTTGAATTAATGTTATTTAAGCATTTCAAGACATACTGATTTCAAGACATCATCATCATCATAATAATAATAATAATAATAATAATAATAATCTTATTTCACTCAGAGCACCAGCATTGGATACATTATTGTGCTCATAAAGGCCTGGTCGACTTTTGTCGACGCAACAAGGGGGCAACAGGATGTGTGACCACCCTGGGAAACACCCTGGTAACGTATCTCCCACTTATGACAATGTTTCATTTTTCAGGCGACACAAGGGCAACATTTTCAATACCAGAATTTGATAGTAGTATCACACGACAATAAGGATAGACCACAACGTCAGACAAACAGTGTCTTCCATCACAGAGATAACATGGACATAATGGAGATAGTTCTTTATGCATCCAGCGCTCAAAGAATATCCCAGACATTTACAGTAGATCTGTATCTATTTATATTATAGTAATTGATGGGACAGGTGGATTATTAACAGATGCGTGACACACATTGAACACTATTGAGCTTTGTACCTGTACCAGTAATGATGACTGAATTTCTCCAGTGACTAACGTTTACTGAAAGGATTAGTCACCAGTGGCTATAAAAATAGAAGCGCCAGGGAAACCCCTGCCGGGTGACAGTACCAACTTGCTGTTTCATAAAGACCAGTCTGGATTATTAAAAATGATCAGTTTTGTGCATCTGTCTGTTAATTTAAATGTTTACATTTTTATTCAAAAGTAAAACAAGAGGCAGCAGCACTAACAATTTCATAATATAAATTGTATTGAAACTTGCTGCACCATCAAGTCGATTTAAAAGCTGCATCGCCCTCCTCCCGTTTCCAGAACCCCCCAAAACTGCAAATAAAATAGATTTCTACACCTTTGCAGCAATTGAAGCACTGATTTTCTCAACATTAAAATCTTCTTACCTGATCTAAGTCCTGCTGGCTCACTGGAGAAAGGCCAGAACTTCTCACAGCAGTAGCTGGAAAAACCCCAAAAGAATCGGAGAGAGATTTAACACACACATACATGCAATATGAATATATTTTATACAAATAAAAAAACAGCAGCCTGCAATAAATACATTGAGAATGGAAGATGTTCAAAATATTGAAATGCCTGTAAATGTGTGAACCATTTATTCAATGTGTGTACTATTATTAATAAACGTTAGAAGGTAGGCTATTCCAAGGTATAAAGGCCGTCTTAAAACAACGGTTGATAAAATGTCAAAATATTTTCATTTGGTTGCATTCCTGAAGCTCCTGAGCAGATCCCTTTTGTTTTACTGGCAATACCGAGTGTTGCACAAGCTGGCTGTGGCACGTGCTTGTATAAAAGACTGACCGAGTTCAGAAATGTCTCTTCAATTCTAGTGGCCAAACACCTGAACAGAGACTTCTCTAAAAATAAAAATACACAATGTTTGAGGAAGTGCAATAATGTATTATTGTATACATGTATGCAAATATCATGAAGGGAACTTAGAAAATAAATTATCTTTATTAATATTACCATAATTATTTGCCACTCATGCTTGTTGGCCGAGCTAACTAAAAGCTGCAACTTGTGCACATTTTACCAGCAATTTAGAGCTAAAAAGGTGGATGCTGTGCCTCTCACTGACCGGGGGTGGAAAGGTAACAGTAATATCTTAAGGATACAGGAGCAGAGCGACAGCAGTTTTGTCCGGTTGTTGATAGCCCTTCAATCAAAACCTGGCTCTCATGGTCCGTGCTAGGGATTCTCTCCAACTCCCTCCAGTCTCTCCATATTCAGCATTCTGTCTGAACCTCTGTGGGATTCTTAAGAGCTTTCCCCCTGCCTCACCTTCCTGTCTGTCTATATCAAAATATGTTCTCCATTTGCTAATTTCCACTCTTCCGAAAAGCCACTTCTCCCCCTACAATGATTTACCCATGGAGATCAGTTGCCTCTTGGCCACCTTCCATGCTTACTCCATCACTTGGCTGCGTACCTCTGGACGGATCAATTCAGCGCTGTCCTCCTCTGCAGTGGATTCCTAAATTCATTCATCCTTCCCTGATATAGTTGCTGCTCCTTCTAAAAATGCTAGAATCATCTCTACTCTTCAGAAAGGCTGCTTCTCCCCCTACAAGGATCTACTCATGGAGACAATCTGCCTCACAGCCTTCTTTGGCTTTCTCAGAAGCTCCGAATTCACAGTTCCCTCAGCTTCTTGCTTCCCCTCGGTGGGTATTCATTTGTGACCTCTCTTCTATTTCCAACTCCTATTTTCTTATTCGGCTGCGCACTTCAAAGACAGACCAACTCCGGTGCGGTCAATTCATTCAGCTTTCAAGGACCAAGTCTGCTATCTCCCCTTTTCAGCAATGTCAAGGTATCTCTCATGCAGGAAACCCCCCCCCCCCCCCCCCCCCCCCCCCCCCCCTTCCCCCCATCTATTCCCCCCCCCCAATTCTTCCAAATCCATTGTCACTTGTCTCTGGTTCTCAACCCTCCTCTCCAGGACAGGCCTCCCTCCGCAGCTATTTACCCCATTCCTTCCGTATCGGTGCAGCCACCTCCGTTGCAAGGGCCAGCATCAATCAGAGCCTGATCAAGACCATGGGGCACGGTTCTGTTCTGCAGTGGATTCTTATGTTCATTCATCTCCCTCTGACATAGTTGCAGCCGATTCCAAAATTGCTAGTATGCCTGAAGTGGGGGCTACCTGTCTGCCAGAGCCACTAGAGGTTTTCCCCTAATTAGCCTCAAGGGGTTTTTTCCTCTCCACTGAGCAGCAGGTATACACAGTCATATCCTACTAAATTTACTAACCATTCTCCCGTTTGTCCCGTTTGTCCTTCTAGTCTTTTGTTTATGTTATGCGCTGACATGTGCTCTTTTGTTTGTCTCACGGTGTGGGTGATTTGTTGGAGTGCTGGGGGTCCATCCTTTGGGGGGCAAGTGATCTCACTTCCCTGACCTCAGGGCATGGCTTCAGCTAACCCTTGACCTTCAGGGGGGTTCTCACCGTGTGAGTCAGAGCGGACCCCCGGCCACACTCTGTTCTTTCGCAGCTCCTGCGCTTATCTTGCCTCACTCAAGGCGTTCTATACTCTGTCTCAGTTCAGGATGTGGCTACTCATGCTCGAGTCCCATACTAACCTCTATGCCTTGTTCTTATCTCAGGTCCCAGGCAGCGTGAAGTCTCGGCCAATTGGGGGTCTAACGAGCACCCCTTTACAGAAGTCTCTGATGCTGGGTACCTCTCCCTCTCTATCTCCTTTCATGTCCCAGTCTTCCGGGACCATCTTCCTCTGAGGGGCAGCTCCACGAGTCATAACCCTCACATATGTTTTCAGTTGCTAGGTCCGTCGGCCCTGAGCGTGTCGGCATCCCCTCAGTCAGTGACCACTTTTGTATCCCATTTCCGGTTGCTAGGCCTTCGGCCCTGAGCTCGTGTCAGCATCGCTGCCCTCAGTCAGTGACCACTTCTGTTTCCTGTCTTCGGTTGCTAAGTCCGTCGGCCCTGAGCTCGTGTCGGCATCGCCGCACTCAGTCAGTGACCACTTTTTGTCCTAGCTTCCATGTCCAGCTTCGCTGGTCTGCTACTAGAGTCGGCCTCGCCTGCTCTTCTATCCTAGGTCCGGTCCTTTCTAGCCGGCACTCTGTCCTACTAACCGCTCCCTTCTGCTTCGTCTGCCCTATCTCTATCCCTATCTCTACCCCCAGCTCACGCCTCGTGAATTAATGTCTTTTAGCAATGTTCCCCCTTCTTCTAGGGTGAGAAGATAATTTTCTTTGTTAAATTTTAACCTTGACGCTATAATCCTTTTGATAAAATAATTCTCGCTCTGCGTGCCAACTATACCTCCCTTATCAGGCACGGCTTTCTCTAAAAAACAGGCTCACAGAAAATTCGGGAAGAAAGTTCACATAAAGTTCAACTTTTTCAAAACCTATCCTCTACTTTTAAAATTACTTTTTATTATTTGTTTAAGCTTCTTATTTTATATTTCAAACAACATCTCTTTATGTTGCATCATCTTTTAACTCAGTGTCAAACCCCATAAACAGTTTATTCCCTATGGCACACGATTACTAACTATTTTAAATGTAAACTTATCTTGATGAGAAACAATTTCATGTACATTATTGTAACAGGCAGTGTTAAGCATATGGTCTTACACACACAAATTGTTTTTAGTAAAAAGCAAGCATATTAAACCTTATTTCAACATTTAACAACATTTTCTTAGGCTAAAAAGGGTGCTGTAGAAACTTAGCATTCAATTCTGGGAACCAAGCCCATCTTGATAAGAAACTGCCCAAAACTAGCCACTCATATCAAACTGTACCAGTTTCTACTGCATGATTTTATATAAAGGGAATACATAAGTTTCACAATTACTGATTAAAACAGCATTAAGCGTTACTTTTGATTACACACTTTCATAATTTTCCAGACTAAAGATTATACAAACACTGCAAAGGATTATAACACATATTATTGCATTAATACATTTCATTTTAAATCATCCAGTCCATGTCCAGGGTTTCAGCTCACTCCCAGCAGGATTCCACTTCAGTTTCGGGTTCAGCTTGGGTTGGCTCAGCGAACACGACAATGGGCCCTAGAATCCATCGTCTCGCATCACAGGTGTGAGTCACCATGGCCTTGACTTTGTACCTACAAGACACTTGTATACGCTTAACTCATTAGTGATCCACTTTTAACATCCTGGCCCAGGTCCAGAACAACACCTGGAACACAAAACACACAAGTTAGGGGAGAAAAGAACTGACTGACATACAGCAAGAGGTCAAGCAACCATCATCACAACATCATCATTGATGGCAAATATGTTTCTGTGACAAATCCATGGCAAACATCATCAACCCCTTTACAGCCGACGTCGGCTATGTTTGATTCCTTTAGAAGTCTATGTTCAATTCTACACTATGCCTCCCATTTAAGCTGTGCACCAACAGCAACATCTTCTCAAACTGCTCCAAACTTTGCATGGAGACAGTGGAGCACACTGCAAAATAGGAGAGTTTGTTTAGTTTATTCACTTTGTGCCCAGAAGGGCATTCCATAACCCCAACGCTGTGCCAAAGAAAGAATAACAACACAACTGAAGGCGAAAAGGACCGATGGTCAGTGCAGCTCTGCAGACCTCTCAGCCCAGGTCTATTCTGAGCATGACATACAGATAGAACACAGTGAATGCAGAACCTTATAGAAACGAACATTAATAAAATAGGACCTTCTGCCACTTAATGGTTTTAAGAGAAGAGCAACTAAGCAGGTTATCATAAGCAGAATCCCAATTCCAGTCATTCAATACTATCCTACAAGCACATTTTTGCACTCAAACTTTTTAGTATTGTATTTTTGAAATTTGTCCCAGACAAAACAGTTGTACCCTAAAGAAGCTATTACCAAACTCTTGAAAAGATGTGAAACAAAATTTGGAGGGGGCTATCTAAAAGCAACAAAAAAAAAAAAAAAAAAAATTCTTATCACTTTGACAAAAACATAATTGGCATAGTGTGTAGACAGCAAATTATTATTATGAGTGACTCTCGATTGGACTCTCTCTGAAAACAAGCACCTGTACCTGGCAGTGCAGCTTTGCTGATGATGCCCGTCAGTAGAGACAGCTCCTGCAGGGAGCCGGCCGTTACCTCCTCGCAGCGCAGAATGGAGTGGAGTGTGTTAGAGTGGACAATCATGAACTGCAGGACCTAGCGTTTGAGAAGAGGAGAGATTAGAAGGGTAGGTATGAGGCAGATCTCTCTCTTTTTTTCGTCAAAATAACTTTAGACCCCATTTATATTATATATATATATATATATATATATATATATATATATATATATATATATATTTTTTTTTTTTTAAATCATGTACTTACTTAAGTATTCAAGTGAATTGATACTTGCAGACACATATACACAAATACCCAATTGATCATATTTATATTTAGGGCTTCCAGTTTTCAATTTTTATTTTCCATCTCTCTCCCTCCCTTTAAACCTTAATTAATAGTTGTTAAGCCTTAACCGAATACCAGATTGTTTGTTTAAATTAGCGACGTGCTACTAGAAACTAACGCAGTGGAAATTAATAAACTGAATGCGGCGATTGGAGCTAGAACAAAATGCAGGTTCAAATAGAATCAGATGAGATCAATGCACGTCGTTTGTGAACTCAATCAAGATATGGAGGGTAAAAAGCAACAACTTCCTTTGGGAATTAGTGTTTGATTAAGAAAGCGAATCGGGTCAAAATATGTTTAAAAGGGACATCACGTGATCAAAAATAAAACCTGAAAACTAGAAGCACTATTTATATAGAAACTCTTACCTGAGCTGCAGCCTGCTGGTGCTGTGCGGTACTGGAGGTGAGGATGACCTGGCTGAGGCGCAGCGCTGGGTGCAGGATCTGTCTGTAGCGATCGAGTGGATTTGGAATAAAGCCCAAGGGGTCCCTCTATCCAAACACCCTGCTGAGACAAGGGACACCATACTGAGCATTCTCCTGCTTTTGACCTGTACCTCTCTCAAGACCTGGAGCATAAGGAAGGCATCGCCACCAGACCTGGGCTCAACCACAATTGCAGTTGTGTTGTTCACTGCAATTGCAATGTCATTGTAATTAGTTGAACCTTGACACACCTGCATAATTATAGTTGTAATTCCCATATAATTCAGTTCAATTACACACCTTTCTAATCTTAATCATTCGCATTTCCATGTTGTGTTTCATATTAAGAAATCATTACCCACGCATTTTCAACCACTTTCAGTGACACCCATGTAAGTTATATAGTATGTTTTTGTATTTGTACCTGTAAAATTGTAGTTATTTAGTTATTTTGAGTATTCAGAATAAATAAGAGTAAACATGTTAATGTGTGTAGTTGTTTATGCTACTCTTTTGTATAATTGGAATTCCTGCAGCGTAATTGTAATTGAACAAAATATAATTGCAATTTCAGCAAACAATGTGGCTGTAATTGTAATTATAATTGACCCCAGGTCTGGTCCAGACTGCATTGAAACTCATATACAATATACATGTAATAGGAGATAGCGATGCCATTCACCTATCAACATCATTACTACGTGTTTTTTCTTACTGGATGAAATGTGATAATATAGATACAGTAGACCAATATTGATGTGATACAACCATTTGACATGTCTTTGTATCAAAATGCTTGTATTAGATGGCTTGCATCATATAGTTTGTAACCGCTATAGTGTTTAATTATCTCCTAACTCTATATTAGAAAAAAATATAGTACGTAGGGTTCTGTGCACTGTACAAACAGCAAGTCCTACTCTGACCTCTTGTGGATATCTTCTTTGTGAATTTGGCACAATCAATACAATACGTATGTCCATACAGAGTTATATCACAACTGGATAATCAGTTTTAAAAAAATGAAAGATGCAAGTGTTAAATATGTACATATGAGCATCTCCAATCTCAAGTAACCTAGGAATGTGTATGTGTGAAAACAGCATGAGCTCTTTCAGTCACTAGGACGAATGTAAGAATCCCAGTCCCTTACCCTGGATGCATGTCATACACTTTGCACTGTACCAGCTGCACAACCAGCCCACAGCGCAGTAACTCTGCTGCCCCCTGGGGGTTTTTAGCAACCCGCGTCAGAAGTGCCTGAGGGGAGAGAGGAGTCAGAATGAGCAAGGAAGCAGGCCAGCTGTTGTTCTGTCAAACCTTCATGAAAGTTTAATGAACTCTTAATGTGTAAACCATTTAAATATGTCAGTCAGTATACACTAATGCTATAAAAATAATTATTGGGCAAATTAACCAATAACATTGAATGGGCACGAATGCAATTCAAGCCCACTAAACCAAGGAGCATCTCTATAATTAAAAGGCAAAATAGTAGATAAAAGGTTCTACATCAATGGTGAGGCAATACCAACAGTGTCTGAGAAGCCACTAGAAAGTCTAGGGAGATGGTACGACGGGGATCTAAAGGACAAAGTTTGTGTGGGAGAAGTTAGACAACAAGAAGTGGAAGGGTTGAAGAGCATAGTCAGCAGGGCTTTACCAGGCAAACTGAAACTCTGGTGCTTTCAGTTTGGTCTACTGCCAAGACTGCTGTGGCCACTGACTGTGTACAAGGTTTCCTTGACAAAGGTTGAGAAGCTGGAAGCTTTAACCAGTTCATACGTCAGGAAATGGCTGGGAGTTCCATGCTGCCTCAGCAAAGTGGGACTTGATGGTAAAGGAATACTGCAGCTACCAATCTCTGCTCTAACCGAGGAGTTTAAGTGCGCCAAAGTCCGACTGGAAATGACATTAGTAGATTCATGCGACAAATGCATAAGGGAGGCAGCACCTGTGTTGAAAACTGGAAGAAAATGGATGTCAAAAAAAGCTGTGGAAGATGCTAAGGCTGCCGTTCGAATCAGAGATATTATGGGGCAAGTTCAGCATGGAAAAGGAGGTTTCGGTCTCAGTTCAGCTCCTCCTACATGGCACAAGGCAACCCCAGCTCAACAGAGGAAGCTGGTAGTCAGTGAGGTGCAAAAGCAGGAGGAAAGGATCAGGTGTGTAAAGCCCATTTCCCAGGCCAAGCAGGGAGAATGGATGAGATGGGAAAGTGAGGAACACGATGCAGAAGGATATCTACATCATCGGGTGGAAAACAACGCAAATATATGGAGATAGAGATGGATCACATTAGTTTACTGTAAAGCTACGTCTTAGTTGGTTCTTATCTTGGCGAGAGCCGAGTTCAAATCAGCATGAAGTTCAACATCTACTCTCATGTAATGGAAATTATCATACACTGACTCGCTAAAACATTACAGAATGGCCTTAAAATCAGTAATCAGACTATAAAAACAAAGCATTGGTTATTATAAATCTCTCAGGAGGGCCCACACAAATAGATACACAGTACTAATAACCAGCACAGAGTGTGAGTCACTCTTTCTCTCACCATTTTCGTAAATGTAGAGTGCTTTAGTAGTGGAGGCTGGGGGCTGAGCAGACTCTGCAGGGCCAGGTCCTCTTGCCTTAAGCTTTCCACAAGGACCCTGAGGTAACCGCTGTTAGACATGTACAGCAGCCAGTGGCACTTTTTATCGATGCAGACAATGCGGTCTAGCACAGCAAGGGCCAGCATCTAGGAAAGAAAGGCATTTTATTACATCAAAACAATACCATTTTTTTTCTGGATGTATGATGTGTCCTCTATAACTCTTTTTCAAAAACATGGAACAGCTACCAGCTTTCCTCCATTATCACCAGATGGCTCACTAATAGTAAGTAGAAGAGTTTGATACCTGTCCAATCTCATGGCCATCGCAGGCATCCCGGCACACCACCTCCATGAGCGCAGTGCTGTAACTCTCAGTGATGGCCAGGTTCTCCTGCTGCTGTTTGGTAAAGGCATCTTCTGGGGCTGTGAGGTGCTCCCACATTAACTTGTCAGCTGGGAGAGAGGTGGAATATAAACCAAGACCGGACACTGCTCTCCACTGTTTTCTATGGAATTATTCAATAACAAAATGACAAACAATATTAATTAATAAAACCTTTTTTAAAACTACTGATTACTGATTAAAAGCCTTACATAAACATCCAAGCCCTGCTCTCCAGCAGTATACTAGTGATAATGACACTACCGTGGCATGTTCCTCTAGAATAAATCAAACTTTATTGTTCAAATAATGCCCTTAACCTCCAGTCACATAATTTATTGACTTCCATTATTACCTTCCAACAGGCCACAGCAATGCTATTATCCCTTAAATATAAAAACACATTAAAGTTGGCACTCTAAAAAATCATCCATTTTGAAAGCAGTGAAAGGCACGGCATGAAAGCAGCTCTTAGTTAGGCTACTGGAGCTCTGCTGTGTGTCCTACCTGTTTCCAGTTTCTCTGGTTCATCTGGTTTCTGTGCAACCTGCAAGTAATAGAGCAGAGCTCCATAGAGGTGAGCATGCAACCGCTGGAACCCTCCACCTGCAAACACAGGAAATACCTTCAGAAACACTGAAACTGAAATTACTATATATATACACACACACACAGGGTCCCAAAAACAGAATCATATACACCAACTGTAAGCTTTAATGAAGATATGGACCTCAAACACACACACACACACATTATATATATATATATATATATATATATATATATATATATATATATATATATATATAATATATATAGTATATATGGTCAGTTACCAGTCAAAAGTGAAACTAGGTTTTTTTCATAATTGACAATGTTTTACATCGTATACGTTTCTGTAAATAATTGAAAACACTTATTACAATATAAAAAACATAAGGCGTATCAAAGCAATGTTCAAGAAAATTGTCTCTAAATCTTGGATTCCTCAAAATAGCCACCCTTTGCCTTAATAACAGCCTCACAAACACGACGCATTCGGTTAACAAGTTTCAGCAGAAAATCACCCGACATGTCTTCTCAGCTCTTCTGTAGCAATTCCCAGAGATGTAGGACACTTGTGGGTAGCTTTGCTTTGACTCTTCTGTCCAGTTTGTCTCATACAAGTTCTACGGGATTGAGGTCTGGAGACTGGACAGACCAGGTCATTAGATTGAGTTGTCCTTCACTTTCCTTCTTCACCAGATAGTTCTCGCACAACTTTGAGGTGTGTTTCGGGTCATTATCTTGCTGAAGAATGAAGGACTGCCCAACTAGCCGTAATTCTGATGGAATGGCATGCCTCTGAAGTATGCTATGATAGCCATGCTGGTTGAGCTTGCCATGGACTTGGTAAAGATTACCAACTCTGTCACCAGCAAAGATACCCCACTGCCTCCTCCATGCTTGACAGTGGGAACCACACATGCAGAACTCATGCGCTCACCCTCTCTGCATCTTACAAATACTCGGCGGTTGGACCCAAATATTTCAAATTTTGCCTCATCGGTCCATAAGACCGACTTCCAGTCCTCAAACGTCCAGTTTCTGTGTTTTTTGTCCCAGGCAAGTTTCCTCCTCTTATTCTGCACTCTTAAAAATTGTTTCTTTGCAGCAATTCTTCCAATTAGGCCAGCTTCCCACAATCTCCTCTGAACAGTTCTTGTTGAAACATCTGTACTTCTAGAAGCACTTAGCTGAGCTTGTATTTCTGGGGCAGTTAATCGCCGGTTTCGCGCTTGAACGAACTTGTTGTCTGATTCTGAGGGCACCCTTGGCCTGCCTGACCTTGTTCGGTCCTCATGAGTGCCAGTTTCTTCAAATCGTTTGATGGTCGTGGCCACAGCAGTTACAAACACTTGCAAAGTTCTTACAATTTGACTTAAAGACTGACCTTCATTTCTTAAAGTAATTAAAGACTGTCTTTTTTCTTTGCTTAACTGGGTGTATTTTGTCATTTTCTGCTCCCTTACATTCAGGAATGACAAACTTGTGCCTATGCTACCTATATTTATAGTAATCATGGACCCTCACCTGTTAACAATAATTGGTGACAAAAGGTTAATTAGGTCACATGCTAGTTAACTCAGAGAACATCTAACAAAGACACTTTTATACTTAGGCCACTGTTCTAACACTGTGTTATACACATTTCAGACTTTTGACTGACAAAAATTTAATTTTTGAATGCAATTCACTTATGATTATCAGCTTATATAAGTACACGTATCATATAATGAAATAATAAGTGTTTATAGACAAGTTTATACAGTTAAAAGCATAGATAATCATGAAAAACCTGGTTTCAAGTAGGTGTACTCAGACTTTTGACTGGTAAGGACCACTTGTGAGGCCCTCCAACACCGTTGACTCCCCATGACTCCTTAATGACACAGCTTGAATGAAAGAAGTTGCATTCTTGGATTTTGAGAAAATAATTGCCATTTTAGATAAGACTGCCTATATTTTTTTGTTTAAAATGGTATAAAAGGTAAAACAACTGTAACATGTGCTTATTCTGCACATTTGAAACTAGTGAATAGAAATACAAAGAAATATATGTATAGAATATAATTACTTTAAGGGGAAGTGGACTATCAAGTGGATTATCAAACCAAAAGTCTAAATCTCATGGTCCAGGTAACAGACATTCTGAACTATACCCTGAAGTCTGCAGCTATGGACATACCAACCCCTATCCAAGAGATTTCCTACCAGTACAAAGGATGAAGTCCAACAGTTTCCTGAGGATGAGGTGCAGCGCAGAGTTGGTGATGGGAGGCAAATCCTGAGGTGGCGATCCCCTCTATACGCACCCCGTGCTGCTGCTCTGTACGCACAGACTGGCTGAGGTGGGCAGTGAGGGTGAATACTGAGCCAGCTACCACTGGCATCAGCTCTGCAGCTGCATCTTCAGATAAGACCTGGGGAGCAGTAACAGACTGGTGTGAGCGGAGGAGCAAGGGGAGCAGTAACAAACTGGTGAAGAGCGAGGGGAGCAGTAGCAGACTGGTGTGAGCGGAGAAGCAGTATCAGACTGGTGTGAGCGGAGGAGCAGTATCAGACTGGTGTGAGTGGAGGAGCAGTAACAGACTGGTGTGA
Source organism: Polyodon spathula (assembly GCF_017654505.1). NCBI lineage: Eukaryota > Metazoa > Chordata > Actinopteri > Acipenseriformes > Polyodontidae > Polyodon > Polyodon spathula. The sequence continues at coordinate 18,405,350 of NC_054541.1, read as the reverse complement.
GCGGAGGAGCAGTAACAGACTGGTGTGAGCGGAGGAGCAGTAACAGACTGGTGTGAGCGGAGGAGCAGTAACAGACTGGTGTGAGCGGAGGAGCAGTAACAGACTGGTGTGAGCGGAGGAGCAGTAACAGACTGGTGTGAGCGGAGGAGCAGTAACAGACTGGTGTGAGCGGAGGAGCAGTAACAGACTGGTGTGAGCGGAGGAGCAGTAACAGACTGGTGTGAGCGGAGGAGCAGTATCAGACTGGTGTGAGCGGAGGAGCAGTAACAGACTGGTGTGAGCGGAGGAGCAGTAACAGACTGGTGTGAGCGGAGGAGCAGTAACAGACTGGTGTGAGCGGAGGAGCAGTAACAGACTGGTGTGAGCGGAGGAGCAGTAACAGACTGGTGTGAGCGGAGGAGCAGTAACAGACTGGTGTGAGCGGAGGAGCAGTATCAGACTGGTGTGAGCGGAGGAGCAGTAACAGACTGGTGTGAGCAGAGGAGCAGTATCAGACTGGTGTAAGTGGAGGAGCAGTATCAGACTGGTGTGAGTGGAGGAGCAAGGGGAGCAGTAACAAACTGGTGAAGAGCGAGGGGAGCAGTATCAGACTGGTGTGAGCGGAGGAGCAGTAACAGACTGGTGTGAGTGGAGGAGCAGTATCAGACTGGTGTGAGTGGAGGAGCAGTATCAGACTGGTGTGAGCGGAGGAGCAGTAACAGACTGGTGTGAGCGGAGGAGCAGTAACAGACTGGTGTGAGCGGAGGAGCAGTATCAGACTGGTGTGAGCGGAGGAGCAGTATCAGACTGGTGTGAGCGGAGGAGCAGTAACAGACTGGTGTGAGCGGAGGAGCAGTAACAGACTGGTGTGAGCGGAGGAGCAGTATCAGACTGGTGTGAGCGGAGGAGCAGTAACAGACTGGTGTGAGCGGAGGAGCAGTAACAGACTGGTGTGAGTGGAGGAGCAGTATCAGACTGGTGTGAGTGGAGGAGCAGTATCAGACTGGTGTGAGTGGAGGGAGGAGCAGAGACGGAGGAGCAGTAACAGACTGGTGTGAGCGGAGGAGCAGTATCAGACTGGTGTGAGCGGAGGAGCAGTAACAGACTGGTGTGAGTGGAGGAGCAGTAACAGACTGGTGTGAGTGGAGGAGCAGTAACAGACTGGTGTGAGCGGAGGAGCAGTAACAGACTGGTGTGAGTGGAGGAGCAGTAACAGACTGGTGTGAGCGGAGGAGCAGTAACAGACTGGTGTGAGCGGAGGAGCAGTATCAGACTGGTGTGAGCGGAGGAGCAGTAACAGACTGGTGTGAGCGGAGGAGCAGTAACAGACTGGTGTGAGTGGAGGAGCAGTAACAGACTGGTGTGAGCGGAGGAGCAGTAACAGACTGGTGTGAGTGGAGGAGCAGTAACAGACTGGTGTGAGCGGAGGAGCAGTAACAGACTGGTGTGAGCGGAGGAGCAGCAACAGACTGGTGTGAGTGGAGGAGCAGTATCAGACTGGTGTGAGTGGAGGAGCAGTAACAGACTGGTGTGAGCGGAGGAGCAGTAGCAGACTGGTATGAGCGGAGGAGCAGTAACAGACTGGTGTGAGTGGAGGAGCAGTATCAGACTGGTGTGAGCACAGGTAGGCACTGGACCACAGGTCTCATTTCTAGGATTTATCACTTAATACAAAAAGAGTTAGTTTTATGCTTTAATATTAAAAATTTTGATTCCATAAGCAGAAGGGCACAAACAAGAACCTGCAGTGCGAACACTGAATAAAGTCTCTAAGACACATGTATGGTGTGTGACAGCGACAATAATGTGTTCAGAAAAAGTGCAGATACCGAAATGAAAGTGCATTTAGGGATGCAAGTCGGTTATGATTGGTTCGGTTTTTTATCACTTCTTTCAGCTGTTTTTTTGGTAAAACCGAAATGAAAGGTCAAAACCAAAAAAAAACTAACTGCATCTGTGCAGTCAAGGGAACAGAACATAAGTTACTGCATACATGCCATTTTTTTAAAAACGGTGTCTGTGTTATTGCATAACTCATACCAATGTATTATAGAATTAGACAATGTAGAAAGAATAAAATAAACAGTGTTATGAAACAGACTTTTTTTTAATCATTATTTTCCTGGTAACCCCATTGTCACTCCGTTGTAAATGCAAGTCACGTCTGAGTAGAGCTGCAGCTCATGGTTTTCAAAATTCAAATTATTTAATCATTATGCTGGCTTTAAAGTGACTGATGTTTGGCAGCATTTTTAAAGAGTTTTTTGATGAGGAAACATTTCTAAATTTAAATTGTCACCTAAATTGATATGAACAAAAAACTAAAGCTAGAACTCAGGCCCTCTCAAATTTCCAGCTTCAGCTTTTCATTTTTTAGTATGAATTTCTTGAACAAAGGGTTTAAGCGAGGGTGTGCCTGCTAGTATTAGCACCAGAACCGTTCACCAACAAACCGTTTTAGAAACCTGAAAAGAAAACAGCCAGACTACATTTGAAGCCATGGTTAATCCTACTGAGGGCTATCAGAAAAAATCATAACTTTTGATTTATGTTCCCATAGTAAAATTATGCTAATATGAACTGTCTACATGCAGCAGTGTGTGTGATGAGCTCCTGAAAACGCCTCCAGCTTAGTGCTGAAACCGCTTGTCTGTGTCATTCAGTTTGGAATTTTATGCAAATGACGGTTTCGGTTCAGGAAAATCATAATCTTTACATCCCTTCTTTGAATATTCATATTTTAGGACCCAAAGCAACATAAGCAAAAACAACTCCAAGTAAAAGATTGATAAGTTCTCCTGTGATGGTCAGTATAATTAAAAAGTTAGTGCAGAATATTAAAGAATTAGAAATGTCAATGAAATTTTTAAATCACAATTGGACAGAGGTACAGACAGACAGCCACCTCCATCTATCCCTAGATTCTGATATGCACAAAATTTATGCCAAATAACGAAAATATCCAGTTTCATGACAATTGGATAAGCGATTCTCCTGATATACACAAAAATGTAAGTGTGCCGTGCAGAAACCTCCATATAACCTGATAATCTGATACTCAAAAAGACGTTAGTCCCAAGTTTGAAAGAGCTGCTCAGTGAAGCCCACCTTGTCGTGCAGGTCCAGAAGCAGGTCCCTGATAATGAGCTGCCTGTCCTCAGTGGGGATGAGGTCCTGGAGGCAGGCAGTGAGCACTATCTCCACCAGGTTGCGCCAGGACTGCAGGGTGTGTCGGTTGGCACTCAGGCTCTGCTGCATGCGGTTCCGCTCCACAACGAGCTGCAGGATCGAGTTCACCTCCTTAACAAAGAGAATAGTACAGCTAACATCTGTGCTACACAAACAAGGAAAGATAGCAATACAAGTGAACTATACTGGACTTTCACTAGCAAAGTTGCTCTTAGGGATTTTAATTACACCTTGTTATTTTTGTTTTGCTAACTGGCTACATCAACAGGCTGATTTACAGTGGGTCTCTTTTGTTCACCTAATACATAAAATAACATTCAAAAACCAAAAGAAAGCCTTAAGAATAAGTACCTTTACTGCCCCTTAAGATTGTATGATGTTTGCAATTATTCTGAATGGTTCTTATTGCAGCTGCTCAACTAGCATGTTTTTCAAGCTGCTTTCATCTGACTTCAGGAGTAGCTCTTCAGTTCTGCCTAGATCAGCCAAAGTCTTTATAAAAGTAACAACCTGTACTATCAAGTGACCCGCCACCTTGATTCCTTTTGTTTGCTGGATGTGCACTAGCTGGTCTTACGAGTACTAAGACATTGACATATCTACGGCAAGGAACTAAACAAAAAAACTAAAGAGCAGCTCCTGACTTACCAAACATCATAGAATGGTACAGTGATAGTAAAACAAACTTTCACTCCTTAAAAGATACAAAAAAACTAATTACTAAACATACACATGTTAGATAAATTAGTATTGCATTTTGAATTAATGTATGGAAATTATGTTGCATATAAATATACAATAAGGTAAATGTTTTCTACAAAGATCTTTTTTCAGGTGTGCAATAATACAATATAAGTTTTAGATATCTTTTGCATTTGAGGTCATTGAAATCTATACTAGCCACTAAGGTATCTCATCCCAACAGACCCTATAGATAAACAGTTTTAACCATTTTGACTTGCCTCCAACAGTAGAGGCCGCTGTCCAATGGCTGCCATTCCCTGCAGGGCATTAACTTCTACAACCAGGATTCTGTTAACAGCTATCCATCAAAGGAGGAAGAGATGCAGCATGAGCAAAATATATTTAACTACAAAATAATACACCTCATCATGCAAACTACTTTAGGTGGATGGGGTGAAAATTGTCAAGAAATGTCATCATAAAATTAAGCAAACATTTGCGGAAATGTGTTATGATAAGCTTATCCCAGGAATACCTTTACAACATAAACAGCTTGTTTAGACACATTTCCATCTGTATCAGGAAACCAGTCAGTAAAACTAAATATCCTCTTGTTCCAAATCAAACTGGGAATGCTGCCAGTTCCATCTGCAGTTACAATACAATCTGTACCGGATGTTACACAAGTCAAATATCTCCTGTATTCATCGTACATCATTGTTTCTGCTGTTGGAGGTTTAAATCCTGCCTTTGACATCCTTTGCATTGGAAACGCATTAATTAACCTTTTAAGGACTGGGATCGTGTTAACACAATAAAAAAAAAAATAAAAAAACACTTCATTTTTTTAAACTTAAAAAGGCCACCGTACTTTGGAGTACAGGCTTGAAACACACATCAGTGGAGAGGGGAGGGACTGACATTCACTTCATGATAGTTTTTTTTTTTTTTCGTGTGATGTCACTGAGAGGGGCATTTGGTGTTTAAAGCACGGAGACAGTTTACAGCAGCGAGGCAGAGACAAAAGCAGAAACAAAACATCAAATGAACTTGTTTAGAGTTAATTAAAAAAAGGGGGGTAAGGGGGGGGGGGGCACTGTAAACCTGATGTATTTGACTCATAATTTATAAAGAACATTTATTCTGTCTCGTATTTTAATATATATGTTTTTACAACATTTATAAATATCAAGAAACAAGCGGATATAAGCATATACTATTTCATAAACTAAATGCATCACATATATTATTCCTTATTACTGATAATGAAATGAATAACTTATTGTATTTATAAATATTTATTTTGAGAAAATAAATCGAGAGTGGTGTCCATTATTGCTTACAAAGACCCTGGGAATAAACGTGTGTTATGTCACTGCAATCACTCAGGTGAAAACAATGACTTGTAATTTGCTTAAACAACAATATTTTTCAACAAAACTTTCATGAAGTATTGTAAAGTCACTCAAAGGGGGGAGAAATCCTTTCAATGGCCGAGTGAGGCCGATAGGAGCCGAATGAAGCCGAAAAAAGCCCCTGCACCCCAGAGATAACACAGATACAAACAAAGGAGATAGATGATTCCGCATCCAGCGCTCAAAGAATATCACTGACATTTGCCAAGCTTTTTGAGATGTTATAGTAATAAAATAATGACTTGGATCGCATTACTGAGGACTTTGGTGATAAAACGAGTGATCTGGAGAGGATTGATCAGTATGCACGTCTATAAAGACGTATGTGAAAAATACAGCGAACAAGGGGTGGGGCTTGGCTGGAGATACAGTACTGATGTCATTTTGCTATGCAGGACCTTTTAAACCTGTTTTACTCTAGAAAAAAAAAAAGAAAACAGCACGAGTAAAATAAACAGCGAGTTTACAAGCACTGAATAAATGGACCTCTCCCTATTTTACTGTATTTAATCCTGCACTGAACCTAATCTGTAGTATTTTGTATTTCACTTGCACTCGTATCTAACCCCGATGTAACTATCAACACTTATCAGCTCTTAAACTGCCCCTATATCAAATCGTACTGTGTTTTGTATTTGCTCTTATTAAGTCATTGTATTTTATAATCTTGCTCTTAATTGTACTGTAATTCTTGTTATGTATTTTTTTTGTATACAATTGTAAATCGTCCTGGGTAAGGGCCTCTGCTAAAAAATAAATAAAAATAATAACAATAATAGTCTGATTTCAAATAATTTTAAAGTCAGTCCCAGTGGTAGATGGAAACCTAGCATTGGACTAACCTCAACTAAAGGCAACATGCAGTAGACCAGGATTAGTGCAGATCATAGTCTTTGAAACAAGCCGTTTGACATACAGTGGCTCTCAAAAGTATTCACCATCCTTGGACTTTTCCACATTTTACTGTGTATCAACAAGGAATCAACTGTTAGAGGGGGCAGGGCAAACCCTGCTTGTATATATGTTTTGTATTATTATTATTATTATTATTATTATTATTATTATTATTATTATTATTATTTATTATTATTATTATTGTATTGTTGTTTTACATATATAATGATGATGAAAAAGCTGTGCATTTTTTTTTATTGTTTGGCAGCAGGGATGGGGAAGCCCCATCCCACAAAACCCTGTGCAGAAGGTGACTATCTCCCAAGTTAATTAATTGGTTAATTTGTTAATAATCGGGAAATTTATATAATAATAAATAATAATAATAATAATAATAATAATAATAATAATAATAATACTAAACATGTATACAAGCAGGGCTTTGCACTGTCCCCTCTAACTGGTACACCCATCTACTGTCCAGAGAAGTCTGGTCAGAAGTGGCCTTCATGGAAGACTTGCGGCCAAAAAGCCATACCTCCGACGTGGAAACAAGGCGAAGCGACTCAACTATGCATGAAAACACAGGAACTGGGGTGCAGAAAAATGGCAGCAGGTGCTCTGGACTGATGAGTTAAAATTTGAAATATTTGGCTGTAGCAGAAGGCAGTTTGTTCGCCGAAGGGCTGGAGAGCGGTACACGAATGAGTGTCTGCAGGCAACAGTGAAGCATGGTGGAGGTTCCTTGCAAGTTTGGGGCTGCATTTCTGCAAATGGAGTTGGGGATTTGGTCAGAATTAATGGTCTCCTCAATGCTGAGAAGTACAGGCAGAAACTTATCCATCATGCAATACCATCAGGGAGGCATCTGATTGGCCTCAAATTTATTCTGCGGCATGACAACGACCCCAAACATACAGCGAAAGTCATTAAGAACTATCTTCAACGTAAAGAAGAACAAGGAGTCCTGGAAGTGATGGTATGGCCCCCACAGAGCCCTGATCTCAACATCATTGAGTCTGTCTGGGATTACATGAAGAGAGAGAAGCAACTGAGGCTGCCTAAATCCACAGAAGAACTTTGGTTAGTTCTCCAAGATGTCTGGGCCAACCTACCTGCCGAGTTCCTTCAAAAACTGTGTGCAAGTGTACCTAGAAGAATTGATGCTGTTTTGAAGACAAAGGGTGGTCTCACCAAATATTGATTTGATGTAGATTTTTCTTCTGTTCACTCACTTTGCATTTTGTTAGTTGATAAATATAAACTATTGACATGTCTATTTTTGAAAGCATTCTTACTTTACAGCATTTTTTCATATATATATATATATGTATTATATATATATATATATATATATATATATATATATTATATATATATATAATTAGGGCTGCTCCGATTAACAGATTAATTGGACCGATTAATCAACTAAATAAAAAAAAAAATTACAATTTAATCAGGCAGTTTTTTTGTTATTTTTTTGGCTGGGCATTTCGAACTCCATTTCTGAGCATCCCCTGCTGAGAAAGAATCTGTGCGAGAAAGCATCCCACGTCAGTTCGTATCGGGTTTGTTGCTGCTGCACACACTTAGATTTTCTACAACGTCCAGAAAGATCCTCAGTGTCTGCTGCCAGCTTGGAACAATATGTCTGCATTTACTACAGTCAAAGCAGACTTTATTCATTTTAAAACTGTTGGTGGAAAGGGAGTTTTTATGTTACAGTTTGATGTACATTTCAATGGAGTTGACTTGCAGTGCAGAATTTATTATATTTTTCACGATTCCTTTGTTTGGCCTGGCATGGTTTCAGGCGAGTAAATGTCTTTTACTAGTGTCACAAGCTGTGACCTCGTTTTGTTTTATTGATGTTAGTACTGTTAATATTACTTTACTGTTCAAGTTGTTTATGTATACAACATGCCTCCATAATAACGTGTTCTGATATTCTCAATTAAAATGTAAGTGCATGTTACTCCAGTTTATACAGTGTCAGCACATTTTAAAGTAATTTTGAATTTTGGATTTTAATTTGAACGCAGGAGTGGCCAGGTACCAGGGGCCAGCCCCCCGACGAGACCAAGGAACCCTCTCTCCCGCAACTCCTCACCCGCATATTCCACAGACTGGCACTGTACTGGTCTCCCCCCAAAGAGGGTATGTAGGGCGAGGGGTGACATGCACTAACCCTCCACATTTCACCCAGTAGAAGATGGTCTTTGTCTTCTTTTTAAATATGTGATTTAAATTTTTATTGTTGTTTCTGTTTCCATTGTTACTAAGCGGTTGTAAATATGCTTAAACTCTGCATTAGTCCTGCTGGTGTTACTCCTTAGGGCGATTTATTGACCCACTTATTAAGATTACCATGTACAATAACATACAGTGAAATGAGGTCCTCTGAAAATCCGATCTCGTACAGCTTGTTTACTTCCATTTATTATGTGTCACAAATGTCAAGTTTTGAAAGAAACATGTGTTATAGTAAACTTGCATTTTTATTTTAGAACATTATATCTGGTAACTCACTTGTTTAAAGAAATCACTGTTTGCAAGCCATTCTTTCAAATGTGTTGCACTTCCTTTGTCTTTCCATCTGGAGGGTGAAATTGTCCCCACCCCTTCAGTTGCTTTGTTCCTGTGACCAGCCAGCTGCTCCCCCAACTGACTGACATGCTTTCAGCTTGTAACAAGCTTTGACCCAGAAGACGCTGCTGAGATTAATGACCGAGGAATTACAAAAGCAAACAGACAACCTGAGAATAAGGCTTAAAAACTGAGAGCTTCCTTTAACCTAAAGTAGTACCAGATATCAGAATGTATTTTCAAAGAGTTTACTCCAGTCATTAATTAACAGTTTTTTGAAAGGAGAAAATAAGCTGCTGATTTTACAAAACTAGAACCAAACAACTTAAGTCCCAACTTAACTTAATACTATTCATTGCCTTTGAAGCACTAAAAATGTTTGCTTCTTTTGAGACCTTTTTAGGAAATGGAAGTGTAAAACAGGTAAGACTGTAATTATTTGTTTAGCTAGGTTCATTTAACCGTCAGTGTTTTTTTTTTTTTTTTTTTTTTTTTTAAACAGAACCTCCAGAATAACTAAAGACCCCCATTTCACAGGAGTTTGAGCCATTTAAGATAAATAGCGGGAGAATATAGCTTTACAGGTCTGTTTTTAAAGCGTTTTTCAAAATATCCGCTCTAGTGCAAGGATCGTGTAAGGATTGTTGCCCAGGTAACACAGTAATAACGATCCATGATGTGGTACGGACCGGAAAAGCCAGAGCACTTTTATGTTTTTTTAATTTTGTATTGCTCTTCCTGCAGTGATTTAGAGGAAAGATCTCAAACCCCAGTGCACCTGAGCAGCCATTTTAAATAGTAACTTTGAAACTTAAATTCAATGACAACATTTCAACTAGAAGTCTTCAAATTTAAAAACATTAAAAAATAATTGGTCGATGTTTTTGTCATTGAATTTAGTTTTGCTCTAGTATATCTATATTCAGGGATATTTGAGATATTGTTTAATAATAATGAGTGATTATTGCATGATAATTACTAATACTGTAACTAAAATGGTGGTAGGAGTGAAAATTGGGTAGGTAGAGGACCCTGGCTTTGGGAAGTTTACCTTTTGTACCCATTAAAGATATAGTATGTGCAGATTTTTATTTTCACATTTTGGAAGTGAACTTGTGCCTATTTAAAATAGCTTTGGAGAAAAGGAGCAAGTTGTATGCTGGGTTTTCTATTAATAGTGTAATTTGTTTCACAGCACACATAAGATGCCCTGACAATTTGTGAAGAACCAGACACACCAAGTAAAGGGGACTTCATAGCCATGGGGTAAAGTATTGTTCACCTAATTGTTGCACTTCACAGGCTCACAGCAAATTAATTTATTCCGTTACCCTATTTGATTACACCGAATGCTTATGCTTATTATTCTCTGTGTACCTGTACAGGAGCAGTCCATCCGTTCGGAGAGTGGGGTCTGTGTGCAGGCCAGTAGCTGCCAACTCAATCTGCCAAAGGTGAGTGGATGTATTGTGTAATTCAGGTAAGTTAGCTAAAATGTTGATATGATCTGTTTTTATCACAATCTGTCAGAGGTGCTTTTAACTGATGTGATTATTGATCTTGCACTCGCAGAATCATATTCCTGTGGTGTGTGTGGGGGAAGAAGAGCCGTTGGCAGGACTGCAGTGTAGAAGACCATGGATTTCAGGCAGCACAGTGATTGTAATACTGACAGTCTGCAATATTTGAGTAGTTTTAACAGTGTGCTGGAAAAAGTAGTGGGTTTGAGTCACATAGTGGTTAGAGCTGTACATGTTTCACTAATCAGCTGACAATTATCACCGTTATCGTAAATAATGTTTTAACTCCCATTAATTGGGACTGTCTCCCTAGGTAGTAGTTCCTTCTCTCACAAACACACCCTTCTGCTTTTTGAATGCTGGCTTTGTTAAATTACAGCTTATTGTCTCCCTCAAAATGCCAACAACATAGTAGTGGAATTTGGTTTCTACAGTGGCTGTGTGTTGCAATGCACAAGACTAAGGTTTAAGTGTAGCTAACAAACTAATTCCATAAATCTGAACTAATTTGCACTGCCATTAACAACATAGGTTTCAATTTTGGAAGAAACACGTTATAGCACAAAATGTTCATTTTAAAACATAATATGTGGAACTACACTGGTTTAAAGGAATCTCAGTTTCTTTACCTTGGGTTATCTGTGCACCTGCTCTTCCTGAATCATTTTACCTCAGCAGTGTCTTCTAAGTCAAAGCATGCTACTGGCTGAAAGCATGTCAGTGAGTAGGGGAAGGAACAGATTGGTTATTGACAGGAAAGAAGCCAGTGAAGAGGTGAGGACATGATAACCCATGAACTGCAAGACAGTGTAAAGCATGGCTTATAAACAGTTATTTCTAGAATGTAATGTAGTACCAGATATCATGTTTTAAATGAAAAGATGTGTTTCTTTCAGAACTACACAGTTGAGACCTATGTAATGAACGGATGTATGTGGTGGAAAAAATGTATGGAACTATTTTGTTAGCTAGTTACTTTAAGTTGACACATTCTCAGCAAGTTTTTAGTCAAGTATACTGAAGCCCCAGAATATAAAGAATATATAAGCCTGTGAGATTAGCAGTTTTTCTGACACTGACCCTGCACTTCCTGTTGCTACACTTGCTGGTTTCTACAGCATTGACAATGAGGAATACGACATCACACAGTTGCCACGGAAACTCAACTTTTTCTGCGACTCCGCCCGTAAACAGAAGTTGCTGAACTAGACACAAGACATGAAAGGAAATTAAATCAGAAGAGTCTACTGAAGCAAAACTGCTTAGACTTGGTACCGAGATGCATACGCAGTGAATGAAATAATAATTGTTACTGTACCCGGCTTATGGTTTTGCTCACTGTCTTTGACACAGATATTGCTGTATTCACTGTCTTTGGATAAGATACTTGAATAGTTAGTTCCATGTTATCCAGTATGCATTGCTTTCCATTGATGATCCACATCAGAACGTCCAGTTTTGCTTGTGGGATGGGCTTCATATTCTGACTAAAATTAGTTCTAGACAATGTGGGGAAGCTATAAAAAAGGCCAACAAGATGCTCGGATACATAGTGAAAAGTGGAATATAAATTAAGGGAAGTAATGTTAAAACTTTACAATGCATTAGTAAGACCTCATTTTGAATACTGTGTTCAGTTCTGGTCACCTCGCTACAAAAACGATATTGCTGCTGTATAAAGAGTGCAAAGAAGAGCAACCAGAATTAGTCAGTGTTTAAAAGGCATGTCATATGCAGTCAGGCTAAAAGAATTGAATCTATTCAGTCTTGAACAATGAAGACTACGCGGCGATCTGATTAAAGCATTCAAAATTCTAAAAGGTTTCGGACAATGTCGACCCAGAGACTTTTTCGACCTGAAAAAAGAAACAAGGACTAGGGGTCACAAGTGCAGATTAGATAAAGAGGCATTCAGAACAGAAAATAGGAGGCTTTTTTTTTTTACACAGAGAATCCCAGTAATGTTGTTGAAGCTGATACCCTGGGATCCTTCAAGAAGCTGTTTGAGATTCTGGGATCAATAAGCAACTAACAACCAATACATGCAAGATGGGCCGAATGGCCTCCTCTCGTTTGTAAACTTTCTTAAGTGCTTCTATATATGCGGGGCCTACTTATTAAGACTCCATTGATTTCTTTGTTCAAGAGACTTACTGGCTCTCATTTAAGGGTCTGTAAATGATGGATCCCTATCGGCTGAGGCTGTAAAAATGCAACCAAAAAAACGTCTGGTTTCAGACTGATCACTAATTTTGGATTATTTTATCTAAAAGTAGTTAATCAGTGTCTGTGAAACCAGCTGTAAAGGGTTAAACTAGCAAACACAACTTCAGTGCAAAAAGTTAAGTTTATTATGCCATCTTTATATTTAATTCAGTGGCTTTTCACATCATATTCAATTAGTGTGCCAAGACTATAAATGAGGAAAATAAAAGATTTTTGTTTTCATTTTACTGTCTTACAGCCTTACTTCAGATTCCCTCAAAATACATTTAGACTCACCAGAAGCATTTTGCCTGAATATTGAATATTAAGATTTTTTTTCTGTGTAACCTAATTTACTTCTTTGTAATTTAAATGTCATGCATTGTAAGATGATGTACTATATTTTGTATTAAATATACAATGTATGTCACCATCCAGCAAGTATTAGGACTGATGAATAAATCCTAAATACCTCTGTATCCCAGAAGAGATTTTTATTTTGTGATACCAGTAATTCATGTCAGGGGTAGTGTCCCGGTGTGGTTCAATTGGTAAAGACACAGCCATGGGGTGTGCATGGGGAGTCGTACTGTACAATCACCCTGTTACTCTACAGTGCCCACTACTGGACAGATGCCTGGTGAACTCAGTCAGACACCTGCAGGGCTGGCAATTCCACCCTAGGAGACGGTATCCACTGTTGTAGGGAGTTGCAGTGGTGAGGAAACATAATTGGACATTCTAAATTTGGGGGGGGGGGCATAACAAATATAAAAGATGCCTGCCAGAAAGAAAAATCTCTACTGCAGACTTAAAAATAAAATGAAACACACCAGCTTTTAGATGAAAAAAAAAAAAAAAAATCACAGCTTTTATTTATTTACGTAACTTAATGAAACAGGTTTGTCCACTCACTTGAACCTTATGAAACACTAGCAGATAATTTTTTATCCTTTATCTGTTTTAAATATTATGTTTTGGTGAATCATCCCCATCTCAAATACCGTAAAATATTTCCATTCAGTTTCAAACTGTTCCATTCAGCAACATACAGTACGACAACATACAATTACAATGGAAATAGGTGACTATAAAAACCTAGCTACTGGTACACTTTTTGGTTAATTTGTTTTTAGTAGGATGTTTATAAAAGATCAAGTAGTCAAATAACCAGAAGATTTTAGACTGGAAATCCAGATTTGTTTTAATTTTAGTTATGTTTAGTAATTAAGCTTAACAACAAAGATTAATTGGTGGGTCAAAATATGAGGACAGGAAAATGTATTTTCTTTCTTGAGCCTTGATTCATCCAATGCAGGTACTGATAGACTGCAGGTGAAAAAGGCCCTTATTACTGACCCAAAAAGCAGGCACTGGCTACAGCATATAGGGAAACAAAAAAGAAAATACATTTTACAACTCTTATAACTGAAATAATGAAGCATTTTTCTTAATTAATGTTCCTCCTCCCCATATTCTGCTCTGATAGATTGCACTTGTGGTTATTTTCGAAGTTGGTTCCCTGGTCCAACTCTAGACCCTGTTTCTCTGCAGTCTAGTGGTTGCAAATTCACTGCTGTAAGTGGTCAAGCTTGCCTTCGTCAATCACAGGGTTCTTTTGTTTTTGTTTTTTACTTTCATAAAGAATACCTTCATACATTCAACAACTCCTCTTTAGAGTTATGGTGAGCTACCACTAAACCTGTTCATTGTGTAACAAGTTGGTGCTAATGGCAGAGGCTTTGCTGCTTTACATGATAACATTACATTTATTTGTTGTTTCTGACAAGCTGAAAGGAAGCCTGATTTGAATGTAGCAGGAACTGAGACACCTGAGACAAGCTGGGTGTCAATCGTGTCCAACACCAGCCTTGATGAACTTCCAGCAGAAAGACCCTAATCCGCTCTAAACAAAGACTTTATTCAAAAGTTGAGTGATTTATCATGGTATTTTGGGCACTCCTCAAAAAGACACCTAAAACAATGAACCCCAAATCAGCCAGCTAGTAAAACCCAGTGCACCTGTGCAAAAGAACAACATCACTCCCTTCCACTCCCCTCCAGTTGGCTTTAAGCCTAACTGATATAAAACTTTTACACAATCAATGCAAAAATTTAAAACACATACAAAGATAACATAATCACGCAACAGCAATGACTTTCACTTCAGTCACCAATACCACTTCCCCACAGGGAGAACATCAAGAAATAAATATAATTATTTTTTTTCTTAAAACATTAAATAAATATGTTTTCCCCTTACATATAGTCACAAAGGCTTGTTCCAACAAATCTTCCCAAGCTACGTAACAGCTTTCGTGCTGCTTGTATAAGGTATTTTATAAAGTTGGTACACATCACATTTTGTGACGGAGTCAAAGGGTCAATTTATTTATTTATTTATTTTCAAGATTGTTTTGAAGGAACCCCAGAAGTGATCCTGATTTTCCTAGAATGGAAAATGGTCTACTATGGAAGTTATTTTAACCTCTGATGGAACTACCATAGGGTTTATTTTCAGTAATGGACTAGTCTGTTGTAGGGATGGGACGAATACAGTGGTTCAGAATAATTTTTCTTTAAGGTCTCACTGAACCAACACATTTAAGTTGAAAGCTGTTTAAACTTTTAAATCATATAATTTGGTTGTGTTTTTGTTCAGGTGAGTTTTGAATGGCCAATACAGGTTCACATTATAAACGCATAAGCATAACAATAGTTTGTAACGCCATCATGTAGAATTTAAAAAAAAAATTAAAAAACGGAACCGACATTTAATTTGAACATGGTGACGCTCTTGAATGATGTCATTAGGGTATGCAGAGTGCTTTTGATTCAAATGGAATTGTCGGCTTTTAACTGGCCAATTATCATGTATGCTTTGCCTCATCTCAATTTAAAACTTTAACCTCAACATAAGTAGATCGAAGAATTGTAACAAGATGATTTTTTTCAAAACCCTACATGAAGACGTTACAGACTATTGTTATGCTTATGTGTTTATAATGTGGATCTGCATCGGCGACGCAAAACTCACCTGTCTAAAGATTAAAAGACGACAATTTGGTTTTAATTGAAAGCATTTTGGAGATTATACACACAGCACAACCTAACTGTGTGATTTAAAAGTTTAACCGTCTTTCAACTGAAATGTGTCGATTCACCGAGACTTTAAAGGAAATTGGGAAACGTTGTGTTTGTCCCATCCCTAGTCTGTTGCAATATTATTTTTCTAAGTGTACTGAATGAAGCCCACTTGTGCAATTTTACTAACTTTTTATGCTTTGCATCCATTTTTTAAACAATATCATTTTTAGAGATGTATCACATCTCGCAATGCTAATCAACAAACTGAACACTGAAGTTGTTTACAATTGCGCTCGCATTAAGCAAATTACCCCAAAAAGAGCCTCCATAGGATTCGATACACATGAAAGAAATAAGAATGTAACAAACGATTTCTACACATGTAAGCTTAGTTACTCTATTAAAACAGCTTTCATAGCAAATATTTTTTTTGGCTGTCACTCGTAGGCAAATGTACCATATTGTAGACCTTTGCTTTGCATTTTCTTTTTTAAAACAGTCGTGTGCAAATGTATTAGAACACCTCTTTTATATACATACCTGCATGAAAACCTCTGGGTGTGAGAATTTAAATTTTTTGTCAGTAATCAGTGATATAGAACAATAGGCACTCGTGTGGAAATGTTCGACCACTTTGTGCTTTAATTAGACATCTTAAAACAACTTCTAAAAAGTCTCATGCATTTTATCATTTGTGGCTATGTACTCCTTTTCACTTACTATATAAATGTTGTTCTAATACATTTGCGGTGTTCTAATACATTTGCACACTACTATAAACCTAATAGCTTTGTGGCTACAGGTCCCAGATAGCCACAATCACACAGAGGCACACAGGCGGACAGACCCTCAGCTCAGGGGCAGCAGGGATTGTCTATGACCAGCATGACGTCGATACCGTACACCTCCAGCAGGTCCATGAGGAAGCTGCGGTCTCCCTGGGGGTCCAGCCCCATTGCCCGCACATGCTCCTCCGTCAGAGTCTTGTCCTGGCTGGCCGACACCTCCGACAGTATCTGGAATATCCGGTTATTCTGCTCCATGAAAAACCTGGAACGCAGGGCAGGTGAAAACAATTGATTTGCTTGGAAAAGAAACGGCACAAAACCAATCACATGAAAGGCATTAACATATTCTGGTAAAACACTGATCACAAAATGGTGGTGCCAGAAAACCCTTAAAGTGTGATTCGACTAAGTCCTCGTTGCTGAGGGATAATACAACTATGTCGGTAACATTAGATCAAATTAGTGCAGTATCATTAAAAAGCAAGTCATGATGCTCTAAAACCACTGAATTCTCATGTAAAACTGGCATACTGTACATGCTAACAGACACCCACATGCCTCAACAGATTCTGATACATTAATTGGCCAAATGGCTCTCTAGATATAGGAAAGATCTAGAAAGTGTGACCAAAGTGCATATTGAAAACTCCACTATATCCACGATAATAAGTACATGGGGTTTAATGATCTACATTGTGGCTAAAAACACAGCTCTTAAACAATATTGTAATCTAGCTGGAGTTTTTATTGGTAGAATTATTGAATTATTGGTATGAAAATCAGGTTTGTAAACTTAGAACAAGGGTATTATGATCTGGCACATGCGCTTCAATTAGGAGTCTTGTTTGAAGACACTGAAAAAGACTTCTAGTCAAGAATCAATAGTTTATTTTAGTAAGTCAATAAATGAATTGAATTGGGCATTATTGATATTTTTACAATAATATATTGCTCTTTTAACCACACAGAGCATTGCATGACCCTCCCATGTAAATAACAGCTACTTACAGAATGAAGAGGTCCTCTTCACTGGAGCTACAGTCCTGATCTACTTCCTGGGAGTAGAGCAGCATCTGTCTGTAGAGAAAAGCCCAAGGGCAGGAGCTTGTTAAACACAACCTAGTTACTGTACAACCACCTTCCATGTACACATCAATTTCACTGCGCTAGTGGGACAGGATCAGGCCATGCATACATAGTACATTCATTATTTCATTACAAATGATGATTACATATATTTTGCCCAATTCTGTTCAGCACAAACCTGGTGTAGCAAATACTACTGGTTAGATCAGCCAAAGTGTCTTTATATTAGTAAGTGCCAGCCCCATCTGGAGCACTGCAATGCATTGCCAGCAATACCAAAGGAAACTTGATCCACTCGATGGCACTGGATCTCACTTCTATGAAGGTGTGGCTGATCTAGGAGAGCAGCTTCTGAACTCTGGAGAAATCACCTTAACAACGACTCATCAAAAAATAAAAAATAAACCAGTGTTTGAGTAATTTCAATAAGAACCACTCAGAACGATTGCAAAGGTCAAAAGGAAAGAGGCCGATATAAAAAAAAAAAAAGTGGAGTGTAATTTGAAGCTATTTACAGTTACGTTTTTTGTGCAGTTATTCAGCAAACATGAATCAGAAGCATCTCATTTATATTTAAAGTGTACTTTGCCAAAATTCATAACATTCAGAAGTAGGCCAATGCACATTTTCTATATGATTCCCTCATATTATAGTATGATATTCAATGACCCTTCACATGTTGTGGTAATTAAGGGCTGAATTAAATCAAAATGTATGACCTCAATATTGCTATACTTCACAGTGGTTATGGCACCGCCATAAGTTTGATATAATCAAGTCCCCAAACGTAAGCAAGCCATTTCAAATTAACAGTGATAACAAAAATAGGTTAAACAGATATAGCAAAGGAAGGAATCAATGAACATTTTGGGCATTTATGGCACGCAGGGGAGGATGATGTTTCATGATGTACATAATCTGCATTGCTGTCTGCACTCCGACTGTCAGTTGTACGAAGATGAAACGTCACTCCAGCTTAGCCCCTATGCAGATTAGCAAGTCCTGCGTTTCGCTACCTTTGTTCGCTGAGTTTGCGATACTTGTCTCGGTCGGCACCATTTATCCTCAACAGCGGCTGCAGGTTCTCGTGATGCGTTCTTACATTCTGATTGTCCACATAGACATCATACAGACCTTTCTTCTCCTCAAAAATCTTCTCTGTCGTACCTGAGAAAAAAACAACTTATGAAAAGGAGAAAATAGTAGTGTGTTCCGAGCATAGCAAGACAGTTGTTTTTTTTACTTTGTTTTTTTTTTGTTTTGTTTTTTTTTTAAGGCCAGTGGCTGCTAGCCCCTAGCAATTAAAAGGTTCTTAGGCTCTAGCAAGCCAATTACCTCATTTTTGCTGTTCAATTTATAATTTTGCTAATTATAAACACACTGCATTTAGAAATTAAAAAAAAAACAATAAAAATACTTTTTTTCTTTTTTAAATTTGAAATTCTATTTATTCTGGATTTAAAAATGAGTAATGACTTATGTTTTAGGATCTCTAAGTGGCTATGAAGCCTGGACTGAAATATTCAACCTCGAAACTTCAAAAATAACTATCAAAATAACACCTCAAGAAAGACTTAACAATGATTTTTCCTTAAAAGTCTGCAACTGTCAAAACACAAAATGCTGTGTAGTATAAAATAATTAATTCATTATTTAAACCTCAAAACCCATTTATACAAACATATAGTACTGGGGAATGTCAGATTTTGCGGATTGCTGGTGTTTCTTCGTACCTATGTGAGTGATACTGTCATGACGCCCATCATGTTTCAGAGAAGTATGTGAGATTCAGACACTCAACGACTTGTAATGAATGACCGTTCTATGGTAAACTCCTCTCGATATTTCTAACAAGCCAACCTCAACTTTTAGATGGAGGACAGTGACATTTTAGTTTGAATTGCAATTCCTATTTTGTCAAGGAAATGTATACTAAATCATGGAGGAAAGGGGAAAGGTTTGTAAAGTCACATTTTGTACATTGAGAGGCAGATGTCTTTATGCAGAGCCGGTCATCACGAAGTACATTTTTGTATGCAGAAAATGATCTTTCTGCGTCAACAATATTTACTGGTACTGTCAAGCAACTGACAGCAATTGCAGCAAGAGCTGGGAATTTCGTTTCCATGTTTTCCCAGAACTGGTAAAGGTCGGATTTCACTTCACTGATAATTTTGTAGTATTAAGCACAGTATTCACGCTGTGCTACACAGTTCTCTTCAAACAGTGGAACGGCCTCACACATTTCTCTCAGATATGCTATGATGCTTCACTTGATTTAGGTCAAAGACCCGACAGGCATTGAAAAATGCAGATGCAGGTTGATAAAATCAGGCAGTAGAGTTGCATGCTTCAATTGTGTTCCGTGCTGTCAATTGACTTAAATTTTGTGAACGGCTACATTGCAAAGTAAGGCAACCGAGCTAGTTCAGTTCGATGTTCTCTACTAAAATCACGTACACCAACAAAAATCACAGAACACGGGTCACCCGTGACTTAAAACCAGCCTTAATAATCATAGCAAGGTGACACTGCGCAGCAGTTTCTGAAGGACCCTGTGGCGGGGTGTCCCATCCCCGTGCGTATTTTTGTGTTATATGTTGCGTGTGATGTGTTCATTTAAGTGTATAGGTACTGGTGCACGGGATATAATGGGGCTATATGGAACACGAGTGATTTGAAAATGTATATTTTTATTTAGACACCAGGATGGGTATTTGTATGGAAGCACGGGGAAGTGAACAAAGTAGTTCACTTGCAGATTAAAAGGGGTATTTGTATGGAAGCACGGGGAAGTGCACAAAGTAGTTCACTTGCAGATGTTCCGAGATTCCAAATGAATGACTGTGACAGAGATCGAACGATTCTTGGTGTTAGATCACCTTCCCGACCTGTGAGGGCACTATGTAAAAGGAACGGAGTACCCTTAACTAAATGGCATACAATTTATTCCTTAGGGTAGTTGGAAGTTGGTCACTTAGGAAGGGGGCTGAGCTAAGGCACCCAAGCTCAATGACTTTGACAGGAGACGGCGTGGCATCTGAGGATTGGAGGAGCGGATGCGCTCTTAACCTACGGGTCATGAGCGAGGGTATAAATAGGGGGTGTAGTGAAAGTGATCTTTTCCTTTGTAAATGGTTAGATACAACCTAAATAGAGACCATGTTAATTGCTGTAAAAACCGTGAGTGTTCGTCTTGTGTTTGTTAGGTTTGTTGTAAATGTTGTTTGTCTTAACTCGACTACCAGTAACACAATCCACAATGTAGAGCAAGCCAGCATCAACCCGGACATCACTTTCACCCCTGCATTTCACAGAGAACTGTATTACACAACTAGCACTTATTCACTGTCACTGAAAACTGTGTTTGTGTTCTGTGTTTAGTGTGGGTGTACGTATGAAACTGGACTTTTTGGGTTACGGGTCAAACCTGGGGATTACAATTACCGAGTGATACACGCCGCTGTATCACTCCAACACTACTATTTACAGGTGGTTGCCATAAGGTTCTGGACATTGTAAATCATTCAATAAATATCCTTGCATCTGGAAATCATTGTCTGTCTGTTTTGTATCCACTCTGCACTGCACTCACCTGTATTCACTCACCACTTTGCCACAACAACTGATTAGCAATCAAATCTCGGTACAGCTGCATAAAAGTGTTTTTCGGTTGTGTGTTCGTGAGTGGAGAACAGGTGGGGAGAGGAGAATTAAATAAGAATAAGGAAAATAACAATTGCACCGTACAATACTTGTATGTTCGTCCACTGTGTTTGTCTATTTGTTTTGGCTACCGCGCCGTTTTGTTTGCACTGTGTTTCTGTTTTGTTCAAACCTTTTATTTTGATTTATTAAAAGCCGAGCACAGTAGCGTATCAGTTTCAACCCCAGTACTGCCTGTGTGTGTTCCTTCCTGGTCTGACCACCAACGCCAGCCTGTTCACAGACCCTAAACTGGTTACTAAGCAACCTGGCTCAGAGCTTTTAGTGTGGCGTTTTAACTGACATAATAAACTGTCAGTGAAATACAGTATTAAGAACAATTAATTCATTACAAATATTTAACAGGAAAACACAAACATGGTATTAAAATAATATTTAATAAACTTTCAGAAAGTACCCGTCATTTACTTATTAAATAAAAATCGTAGTATTACATCCCTTCGACGTAACGCCATAGCAGAACCTTCAAAATAGTAGCTGCTACGGTCAAATCTTAACCGTTGGCATCTCTGAAAAACACCAATAAACAGAAATGCTTCCGAAAACTGAATGTCTCATTCATATTGTATGCCAGGTGTGACAAAGACAGTCCTTGACTGCCAATAATGAGACTGTAATCTGTTTCCAGTAAGCCACCTGGCATGTTTATTATTTACAACTGGTTCTCCTCCTACATTACTGATCACAGGTACCAGGTGTCCTGGCGTGGCCTCTGCCTCTTGTTCTCTTTCGACTGGTGTCCCCCAAGGCTCAGTCATGGGACCCCTCCTGTTTTCTCTCTACACCCGCTCCCTGGGTCCCCTCATCTCTCGGCCACCTCGTCTTGGATGCACTCGCATCATCTCAAACTCAACCTTTCCAAGTCAGACCTCATTTTCTTCCCCCTCTTCCTCCCCAATCGCTGATCTCTCTATCTCTATTCCTCTTGAATTCACAACCCTCTCTCCCTCCGCATCCCACCAAGAACCTCTGTGTCATCCTTGACCCCTCCCTCTCTTACTCTTAGCACATTTATTTATTTAGTTACATTTTTATAGCGATTGTAGCCAAGACATCTCTACTCTGGCATGCTCCTGTCGCTTCCTCCTCAGCAACATACACAGAATTCGCCCCTTCCTCATTGACTACTCCACACAGCTCCTAGTTCAGGCCCTGGTACTGTCCCACCTTGACTACTGCAACTCCCTCCTGGCCAGCCTCCCTGCCTCTGCCATCCGTCTGCTCCAGCTCATCCAAAACTCTGCTGCCCACCTTGTTTTTTCCCTTCCTCGTTTCTCCCACACCGTTGCTCCACTCTCTGCACTGGCTCCCTACTGCTGCTTGCATCCAATTCAAAACACTTGTACACGCCTATTGCTGGCTTGACCTTTCTGCTCCCTATCTCAAGAATATAATTTCTCCCTACACCCCCTATAGCCCCCACTGCTCCTCCAGCATCGGCAGATTAGCTGTACCCCCCATTCGCTCCTTCTGCACCCTTGCCCCTCACTGGTGGAAAGACCTACCCATGGATATCAGTACTACTCAGTCCCTGACACATCTGTTCAGACAGCATCTGTAAACCTCACAACTCTCGACTATACTGGACTATGGCACCCAGTTGTACCAGTACTTGCATCAGCTTGTACTTGCTCTGAACTGCTCCACATCTTACCGTATTCTACTACCGATTTTATTGTACTTTACAACTGCTCTTATCTGTAATGTGATAGTCTGAAATGTGATATTTTGTAATGTGACACTTTGTCTGTGATTTTGTAACAATTGTAAGTCGCCCTGGATAAGGGCATCTGCTAAGAAATTATTAATAATAATAATAATAATAATAATAATAATAATAATACACATGCACATATACCACCACCGCCCACTATTTACAAGGTCCACCCCAACTTTCAACTATGAGCCCAAAAGGCTTTTGTCTCTTGGCAAAGGTAAATACATATCTTTTTAGGATTAGTATTACCACCCCCTGGTGGTAAAAGCTGGTATACCGTTCTCTGCGATTAGAGTTCAACAGTCCATCCACTAGGCTACCCTGAAACCTTGACTTCTTCACGAACCAACCAGGTAAGTAATAGGTTAATGCTTGTTTCTTGTTTAATGTTTCCGGTGATTGCAGGGTGTTAACTGTGGCTTCCTTTCTCTTCCACAGGTTCCCAAGAAATAAAACAGTCTAATCCTAAAAATGTAGTTTGTCTATTCTTTGTCTTTGCTTCTACACTTAACACCCCAAAACCATGCCTGTATTACCAATACAAATAGTATAAAATGTGGTACTCAAACTGTTTGCCTTGGTAAGCCGACAGGTCCCGCGTTTCTTCTCGTTCACTGTTACTCTACTGATCCTCAGTCTGGACTCCTTGTTTGTCATGACACCCTGCCTGACACTTTCAGCACTCTTTCAGAGACCGCCGTTTGCTTTTTTGGGTTTTTTTCCCTTCTTCTTAGTTAGCTATTTCCAGTCGTTAACTAACACATTTCAAATTTCATTTCAAAGTTACTCTGTATCTTCATGGTTTCTTTGTGCTTATAATAGACAATTGTAAGCGAACCAAAACAACAAAGAATACAGCCTAAGTATTTTCTTCTTGGGTCTCAACAGTGCCCTGCCAGCTTCCTTTTATTCTTAATATGGGTGGGACTTCCTGTCCCCTAACCCAATCTCTGCCTGGCTGCCTCAGAAGCTAGTGATCCATCAGAGCCTCATTTTTCCAACAGCGGCCATTAGTGGTGGAAATTCAAAGTGCTACAAAACCAAAAACAAAAAACAACCCTAGACAAAGTATACATTAATCTAGGTTGGAGGTTTCTATACCCAACCTCCTGTAATTTATATAGCGTCCTGTTACGACTTTACCACACAAGGCAATCCATTTATTCTACAGTAAAGCCTCAACTGTTTAAAACTCAATAATTCTGCAGTCCCAAACGTATCAAGCTTCTTTTAATTTGAACCTATCTATCTTTCATTCAACTCCAACGACTGAATGACTAAATGTTCCAAATTACGGTACTTTGCTTAGCGGATGTGGAACTTCATACAGGGAAAGTAATTCTTCAAATGAAGCTGTTTCATTTGGCTCAAATATACTTTTCCATACATTGCACTGTCGCAAATAACGCTGAATCAGCTAGGCTGGTCAGTAAAACATTGAATCCTTTTGTATGGAGAGTATCAGTAGCTAAGGCTCATGGTTCATCAACTGAGTCAGATTCAGTTGTATTGAGTTTGCCCACTAATGATGATAAACAAACTACAAGTTGGGTGCCTGCTGATATGAAAAACAGTGAGTTTTGGCCCCCTACTGTATTCTGGATGAATGGCATCCCTTCTAAAGTGTCTCTATGTGAGCAGAAAGAAATGTATAGTAACAATGTGTACAGATCCAGAACTATTGTACATGGTGCAGAAGTAACCCTGACACATAAATTAAAACATAATCCTCTTGTTAATTGTGCATGTAATATGTGCCAAAGCAAGTCATCAGTGACTGGGCTCAGACTTTGTCCGGCATGCAGTCATTTGGCTAAACACTGTAGAATCTTGTTTGAATGCAATGATTCTGTAGGAGTTTCTTTCTCTCATTTAAATGTAAACCCAAAAAGATATTAAGAGGATTGAATGCATGAGTTGTGAAAAGGTCACTTAGTAAAATGGGCGCATCTGGGAAAATTAGAATGTGAGGAAGGTGTCCCCACTAAGCGTGTACAAGTGTCTTGTAGGTATGAAGTCAAGGCCATGGCGACTCACACCTGTGATGTGAGACAATGGATTCGGGAGCCTATTGTCGTGTTCGCTGAGCCAACCCGAGTGGAACCTGAGACCGAAGTGGAGTCCTGCTGGGAGTGAGCTGAAACCCTTGACTTTATGCCTATTTAAAATGAAATGTATTAATGCAATAATATGTGTTATAATCTTTTGTAGTTTTTGTATAATCTTTTAGTTTGGAAAATTATGTAAGTGTGTAATCAAAAGTAACGCTTAATGCTGTTTTAATTAGTAATTGTGAAACTTATGTATTTTCTTTATATAAAATCATGCAGTAGAAGCTGGTACAGTTTGATACGAGTGGCTAGTTCTAGGCGGTTTCTTATGAAGATGGGCTTGATTCCCAGAATTGAATGCTAAGTTTCTGCAGCACCCTTTTTAGCCTAAGAAAATGTTGTTAAATATTGAAATAACGTTTAATATGCTTGCTTTTTACTATAAACTATTTGTGCGTGTAAGACCATATGCTTAACACTGCCTGTTATAATAATATACATGAAATAGTTTCTCGTCAAGATAGGTTCGCATTTAAAATAGTTAATAATCGTGTTCTATAGGGAGTAAACTGTCTAGTTTGACTCTGAGTTAAAAGATGATGCAGCAGAAAGAGACGCTGTTTGAAATATAAAATAAGAAGCTTAAATAATAAAAAGTAATTTTAAAAGTAGAGGATAGGTTTTGAAGAAGGTAAACTTTATAACTTGCTGTGAGCCTGTCTTAAAGTCGTGCCAGAAAGTGAAGGGATAGTTGGCATGAAGAGCGGAGTTCTCTTATCAAACAGCGTCAAGGTTAGAGTGTCTTCTCACCATAGAAAAATTGGAAAACACCTTGATTATCGCTGGAAATTGGAAAGCTAAGTGCACAGCTAGTGAACCGGTTTTAGCTGGTTTGTGTGCCGCTGACAAAAATAGGTCGTCCGCAGTTCAGCTGAATTCGTGCTGTTAGGAAACTCATAGGACAGAGACATTACAATCTTACACTTAAATAAAAAACAAATAGATTATCCATGAAGAAGAAACTCTATATTAGAAAAACATAAGATGGAAGTTCCCTATAATATCTGTTAAGCAAATGTCTGTAAAGAGAGAAGGAAAACTAATTTGAAAAATAGAATGGCATGAGGGAATATATACTGAGACATTAATACATATAATCAATATAATCATAACTAATAGTGTTGTATATATTTCAAACAACACTCATATATTCAAAATAATATTATTTTCTTTGTTTCACCTAGCTTTTTAGATAGAGGACGGGTCGAGAGATGAGCTGGTGAGATCATGATCGGATGTGTGCACCAAGTGTCATATCTTGAAAAATTGCTGACACAAGGCTCTAAATTTTTAGGCTGTTATGTGCCAAAGAGGTAAGAATTGGACTTGATAAAGATTCTCCATGTATTCCTATGGAGAAGAATCCTATAAAAACTCTTTTCGCAAAGGGGTACCACAATCAAGACCTTTGCTTGACAGGGTGAAGTGGTCCATCACTTGCAGATCTCGACCAGACTGATTCCTTTGTTCACGCTACTTTTCCTTATAATAGGGGGTAAGCATATTACTAACATTGTTATATCTTACATGTATTGGTTGTATTGCTATAAGGTTTTGAAACTACGTTTTGGTTTTAAGAGTGTTATATTGAATGAAACTGAAATGTAGAAGTGGGTGCTTGTAGACCGCGTGTATTGGAATTTGGTGGTCTGATCAACCTACCTTTCCAATATTAAAAGCATTTTAATAAAGTGAAAGAGCATTGCTCTGATTCGTAAAACTTAAAATGAATGAGTCTTGCATGTCTTTCTTTCCGATTAAATAAAGGTTATATGGACTTACTTACAGCTCGTCCAGTGCTCGAACATAAACCACTAGGAGTTTATAACATCTCTGTCCTCCTAACGTCTCCCCTGAGTTAAGAGTGTGTGCAGAGTAAATAGAAAATAAATAAGACCGAATAAAAAGAGTACGTGAAAATCTGCGAAACGCAGCAGACGTGACAGCACTTGGTATTGCATGAGTGGAATAACCACTTATTTGTGGAGTATCGTGTATGTGTACAAATGGACGGGTACTAGTGGCAGTATATTTAATAGGAAAATGCATATAATTGGCAACCATCAAAGTGGCACCAACAAAGGAGTAATGTGCTGGTGTGTCTTTGTTAAGTTAGAAGCTTGTGCACTTTTGTACTCACAGGCTACATACGAGACCTCAGTCTCCAGCACTTCGATGTCAGCCACGTTGATGTAGAAGAATGGTCGAAACTCAGGCACAGAGACCCCGATTCCAGGAAGGGACACATTCGCCAGACAGCAGCAGCCATACACTGTGAGGAAGAACAGACTGTTTATTGCTGTGCTCTCCATTATTTCACTGCACATAAAACAAGTGAAATATTGAAAATATTAAGTATTATGAAGGGCCCTGATACAGGAAAATATAGGACTTAGGTCTAACAGAGAACGAACCAGATTAGTGAATTATTGACTGGTGAGCATGGTTTTTAGTTAAAGTTGCTGTTATACACTGTTCCTCAAAGATGCTCACACATCCTTAGTAGTCCCTAGTACTGGCAGCAGGCATTTTATAATAATGCAAAACACAAGCAAATCAGACAAAATACGTTGGTTAAAACAGGTAACAGCAAACCATTTAAATCAGAACACACCTTGCACAAACATACAGCATTCACGTTATAACAAGTAAGACAAGCAATAACAATCACTTAGAATGATGGTAATATCATAAAAAGGTCAACGGATAGGCCTCTTTAGAATATCATATAGGGTGCTGTACTATACAAGCTGAAATCCACCCCACGGCTTGGCTGCTCTGACCTTCAGTGGATGAAATTCAGCTTGTATCTTACTATTTTTATATATAGTTTAATAAGAATAATCAATAATATTGCTCCTTTTAATGTAATTTCTATCTGATACAAGCCAACACATGCAAAATATCTGATACAGAGACATTTTAGATGTCTGTATCAAATTAATATCAGGGTCTATTATATATTACATAAATATGGAAATGTGATTTGAAGATGGTTGCTCTGTAAGAACTTAACAACAACTCAACCCTCCCACACTGCACTTGTTTAAAGGTCCCCCTACCCCTGTAACAGACGACCCCCACAGGAGGAGGAGAGAACATGAGGATGCGTTTCCGGAGGAGGGCGAATTTCCACAGGACGATGATCTGCTCCCCAAAGAACTTAATGAAATGGGACATGCAGCCGGCCGGGTGTGTGATCTGTTGGGAGAGACGTTTAAAACCCTTTTAAAATGTGTTGCTAGGACAGTAGAGTGAGGTTATGAAGGTGTGCCAAAACATCACACACCAACCGTCTCCCAGTGCTCAGCTCTTACCACCTCTCAGTCCCTAGCTCTACTTACTAATAAACCACACAGCCTCTTGCTCTAGTCCCTCAGCTCTAACCACAATGCAACACTGCCACCCAGACCCTAAGGCCAGGGTGCCGGAGCCGGGAGGGCCACAGGGGGCCATGGCCCCCTCACTTTTTAACAAAAGAAACGTGCACAGAGGGCTAAAAAGGCGCATATACAGCACAAAATATTTAGTTAAGGTTATATTCTGCGTAAAAGAGAGGCACTAATTAAATCATACAAGATCCTACCTTACTATCCCTATGTCTAATGCTAATGCTGAGTGCAGCTTTCCATGCCTACCTTCATTTCAGGATGCATGCATCTGTTGATGGAAGGCAGCCAGTGGATTGGCTGGAGGGAGGTAGCTGCTCCATTCTCAATGGGCAGGACACCCTTCTTGTCTTCATAAAAAGCCTCTAACTGAGTGTAGTGCCCCGGAGACTCCAGCTGATGCCTGCAGCAAGACAGATAAGCATAATTATAAGTGACTAAAACTCTCAATCTTCCTACAGTTATAAACTCAAATGGACTTATACCCACATTACTGACCAATTGCTGTCATCCAATTTTCTATCAGTGACTCGTGTAGCTCTTTAGCTTGTGGCCCGATTTACACCCATGTTGGAGTGACTAGCTTTTTATAAAAGTGCAGCTGTAACCTCGGAGGGATGACAAAACCTTTATTTCTGCTTAATAAGCTGTTTTGAGCCTATGTACAAACCATAACCAAACCAATTAAAGCTGTTAACTTTTGTTAAAAGTGACATGCTATAACTTTAAGTAAGCGTCACAGAACGCATAACAACACACTATTGGAACACGTGGGCTTCTTCTGTACACATTGTTCCAGTTAAATGGCACAAGCTCTTTTATTTCATCAGCCTTTGTTCCTTTTCATTATACAAACTGTTACTTATGCTTCCCATTTAAATGATAAAGGAAGTGAGAAATCATTGAAACTGTCTCTGAACATTGTGTGATTTTCCTGTGTTTAATGTAAGCTCTGAATCAACGCAGGGTTAATAAACTTAAAATTAAGCTGTATATAGCTGGTGCACATCAGCAGTTTGCAATCACCAGCCTTGTTCTACTTTTTGATGCGTGGGTATAGTGCTATGCTGCCTGTGAGAATTGAGCAAAACTCATAGCATTGTTCCTAAATGTAACTTCTTGTTATCTGTGACATTGATAACGTGAAGAAGAAATGTGCTTTGACTTGACTTTAACTTTCAATGTGCTTTGTCTTGCATCATGCTAGGAAAATGAGACCAAAGGTCAAGGAAATGACGTAAGCTAGCTGCATATCTGTGCTGTACTAAGTAATTTCTTAGCTCAGCTCAATAACATCTTGTGGCAATGTGCCCCACCCCTGTGTTTATTTGTGTGTTGTGTGTTGCGTGGGGTGTGTTAATGTTGGTGTATTGTAGTTAGTACACGGGATATAATGTGGGTCAAATGTATGTTTGTATTTAGGCACGAGGATTGTACAATCACGCCACATGCATACTAAAGTATGTATTTAGTGTAGAAGCACGGGGAGCACTAATTCAATTGACATGCACGTGTACCAAGATCCCAACTGAATGACTGATTAGCAATCGAGTCTCAGTACAGCTGCATAAAAGAGGCACCTTTTCACTCACTTGGGGTTGTGTGTTCAGTAAGTGGAGAATGAGTGTGGAGAGGTGAGAATTAAAAAAGAAACGAAAGCAAAAGTAAACATAGCAATTGCTACATCGTGCTGAAAGCACCAGCAGGGTACTTGTTTAGTTTTCGTCCACTTCATTTTGTTTGTCCGTTTATTTTGGCCTCAAGTGCCACGTACTGTTTTTCTGTTTAAACTGTTTATTTGTAATAAAAAGCACTGAGCGCCACAGTGTCTCAGTTTCACCTGCCAGTACTGCCTGCCTACATGTGTACTCCCTTCTGGCCTGACGTCACCCTATAGCCAGCCCGTTCACACATCTGCACTGATGCCTGCTCAGAAAATGAACATCTTTGATGACATGAAAGGTGGGATCAGCTCAGAAACATCTACACTCATGTCAGCTCAGAAAGCTCTACACTGATGTCGGCTCAGAAACTAACATCTCCTTGCCAGAAAAAAGCCAACATCTCTGATGTCATGAAAGCTCAGCTCGGCTCAAAAGTAAATAACATCTACATTGATGCCAGCTCAGAACACCATCAACTGAGACTTGTGTGTGAGATCACTATCATCGTTGATTTGCTTTGTTCCTGTTTGCATTTTGATTCATGAATAAAGTATTTTTGATTGACTTTACCTGAAGAAGACTAATTATTATTTATTTATTTACCTTTTTTTTTTTTTTTTTTTTTTTATTTTCTCCCAAATTTAGTCGTGTCCAATAATTATTTTTGGGCTCAGCTCACCACTACAACCCCTGCAATGACACTGTCCTCCGAAGCGTGTACCGTCAGCCGACCGCTTCTTTACACACTGCAGACTAACCATGCAGCCACCTCAGAGATACAGCATCGGAGGACAACGCAGCCCTGGGCAGCTTACAGGCAAACTTGCAGGCGCCTGACCAGACCACAGGGGTCAATGGTGCTCTGTCAGCTGAGGACACCCTGGCCGACCTGGACCTCCCTCCGCCGGGCGGCGCTCGGCCAATTGAGCGCCACCTCCTGGGAGCTCCTAGTGACGGCTGGCAGTGACATAGCCTGGATCTGAACTTGCAATCTCCAGGCTATAGGGCACATACACACGGAGCGCTTTTACTGGATGCGCCACTCGGGAGCCCCCTAAAGACTAATTATTTTTTAGAAGAAATCGAACCTCTTATAGAGGTAAGGAAAGAACGTCGGCCTGACTAAAACATAAAACAACCCCCTTCGGGACGCTTAATAATACAATTAAACTGGAAATGCATGCTTAATCCCTTAAACAAGTTATTTCTGACTTCACTTTAAAATATTAACACCGTGTAACAATTTTTTGTATAATCGTAAATCTCAAAAAACTACTCACTTCTAAATCTTTTGTTGTCATTTTTGTATTACTTTAGTATAAATACATGTTAATTTGGATTCGTATGTTGTTTTTTTCTGACTTTATGTGAACGACACAAAAGCGCCCGTTTTCTCATTGGAAATAGTGATATTTCAAAATATCACTGTCCTGGTCACAAAAGCAAAGTTTGTGGGCAATAATAGCCATTTTCTATACTTTTGAGGCATAAGCAATTGGGAAATAACACTTACTACCCAGGAACAAAAATTGTGTTACATAGTGTAATCGGTACTCAAAAGAAACTCCTTTTGCTTCCTGAGCTACAACAAAGCACGTAGGTAACTGTAACAGAGCGAGGAGCCCTGTACAGTTGTTTATGTTTGAGAATGGGGTCTCCCCCTCCACACCTGTGTTATTTTGTGTGTTAATTTTTATTTATGTATATAAATGACGCAGAAGCGCCGTGTGTTTTGTTACTGTTTTGACGGCGTAGCCAAATGTTTTTGTTTTGTAGTGTGGATGGGAAGGCCCATCCACTATTAAAAAAACCTTGTGCAGAAGGTGGCCATCTCCCGAATTAATTAAGTGATTAATTTGTTGCTAATCGGGTCATGGTCATCTGCATAAAAGCCTGCAGCTCTCTGACCTTGGGGTGGGTGTTCAGAGGAGGAACGAGAGCAAGTGAGGAGCGAGAGGTGATTGAAAAAAAAAAAAAAAAATCGAAAAGAAACCCAAAGGATCAGTGAAGGCGGTTGCCCAGCCTGACCTGGGTTTTCTTATTATTTTTGTGTATTGATTAATTTGTTTCAAAATTATATGTATTTATTTTTGTGCTCTCATACCTTATTATGCCATACAAAACTCTCCAGGTTTAAAATACTATGGGCCTCATTCCAGAGTTGTAATGATCCAAGTCAGTGACTCGACTCAACTCAGACCAAGTCGCAAATAACTCGACTCGACACGAGTTCCTGCTCAAAAGACTCGACTTGACTCGAGTCCCGGCCCAAAAGACTCCATTGGACTCGAGTCAGTCTTTATAATAAAATAAACTTTTGATGCCCACAAGCCTTGCCTCTTTATGAGTGAGAGGAACACATGACAACAGAGAGAACAGCATCAGCAACACGGAAACATAGAGACAGAGAGAAGAGCGTCAGCAACGAGGAAGGTTAATCAAGAGTACCTGCATTCGTCGAGTTCACTATAAGAACTGTGGAGTAGACAGGGAGAGAAATAAGCAGTCTGCATCCTGCCAGCACTGAGATATTCCAAACTAGATAAACAAGGTGTTTAAAATAACTGAAATCGTTTTCGGCCTTTTATTATTTCTTACCAAGTATCAATAAGAAATGACTTATTTGGTGGATCAATCAATATATTTTTATTCAAGTAAGCTTACAACTTAAATGCGGTAGAAAAAATAGGGGTTAAATTGTTTGTTTTCTGGTTTAATGTACATTAATCTAAAGTTATACTATGTTTTAAAAAAAAATATTGTTTTAGAAAACAAAAAAAAACCTGAAAAAAAGCTATATTTTGCTAAAATTGTTATTTGTTTTTAAAATCCAAACTACCACGAACCCAAACTCATGTACAAGCTTACAAACTTAAAAAAATAATAATTTTAATTAGACCTGTTTGATTAATTTAACACATCAGGAATTACATTCTGGATAAATGTTTTAGAGTTAGTTTGGTTAATTTTTTTTTTTTTTTTTGGTTTTTTAAGAATAAACTCATAAAAATGAAAATGGATACACCAGACCACAGCAGCATGGTTTTGGGAATAGGCAGTCAACATTGCTAGACGAAAGGCAGTTGAGGACGGAATTGTATTGTTTTCAGTGCATTTTTTAAAAGCTGTCTCTCGATTTTGTCATAGTGGGTGAACACATCAATTACTACACCGGTAAAAAAAAAAAAAAAAAAAAAAAAAAAAGCGTTTGTTTGCGCTGCTGGGATATTTTGCATGGGTTTCTAAACAGCATACCTGTGCTTTTATGTTAGTAGGGTTATTCAAAATACAATTGACCTCTTAGTATTACTGTATGTTTGCACATTTTAACTACACTGATGATTTTATTTAGATTTTATTATGCCAAGTATAGGTGGTTAAAGGGTTTATGGCAG
The DNA here is from genome assembly GCF_017654505.1 of Polyodon spathula. NCBI lineage: Eukaryota > Metazoa > Chordata > Actinopteri > Acipenseriformes > Polyodontidae > Polyodon > Polyodon spathula. The sequence continues at coordinate 18,371,915 of NC_054541.1, read as the reverse complement.
GGCTTCTCAAACTCGGTCCTGGGGACCTTCTGTGGCTGCTGGTTTTCATTCCAACCGAACTCTCAATTACTTAACTAGACCCTTAACTGAATTGATAATTTGTTTAATTAGACCTTCTTACTTGTTTTCAGCTCTTGAACAGTTGCATATTTCAAGATAGCTGTAACATTTGATAAGTAACTTGAACTGCAACTGTTAGGAGCTGAAAACAAGTCAAAAGGTCTAATTAAGTAAAGAGCTCAGTTGGAATGAAGACCAGCAGCCACAGGGGGTCCCCAGGACCGAGTTGAGAAGCCCTGGTTTATGGTGTTCTGTGTGAAATATTTTCGCTATTTTTTTTAAACGAATTAGTGAACAACCCTTTTTCTGAAAATTACTTATTTTGTAACACACATTATTATGCTAAACTCTTAGCCTTTCAAGACACATTTCTTTCTGTAATATTAAGTAAATTATGTTGAGTTTACTGATTTTGAACTGAAGCATATATGTGCGATCATGCAATGGTTTCAAAACTCTGATTTTGCCTCAGTTGCATTACTTGGACTGTTTTCCTTTGTAGCTGCTATGTTTTAAGGCCTAGAAGCAAGATCGCTATGTGGTATGCATTACTGTGCATTTAACCCAACTGAGCATAGGTAAAAGGTCAATAACAAAATTTGCTTATAAATAGGCAAAGGAATCGTTAATTCACTGAAATGGAGACAAAACACAAGGCAGAAACCGTGGACCTTTAATGGTGAACACCAGTGGGGCAAACATGACCACATTATTGTGCATCTCAACTTTGTATTTTTAATTGAAATGTTCTTTTCTTTTTGTGACTATTACAACACTGCCTCATTCACTAAACAGCAGTACCATGTTTTGCATGCAGTAAGCCCCTTTACTGCATGCTTTGTGCACCTGCTGTATTCAGTAGCCAGTGGCAGGCAATCTAGTGCATGGGGAAAAGCGCATGGAAAAAGTACAGTTTTTCAGTCATTTAAATATAATGAATAATGTTAATGGGTGGAAACGTATGCATATTACATCACAAAATACCGTGAGGGAGTTTAGATAGCTCTGATGGTGTACTACAGTACAGCCTGGAAAAGTGTGAACACTCATTTTTGCATGCTGCATTCTGCATAACAGCTCTCAACAATGCACTACCAGGAGCACTTACCAAATCTGAAGCAGCACTTTACTTTGTTGATCCTGTTTTTTATGTTAATCCCTGCTGTCCCACACATTATTTTACATTTTATAAATCGGTGCATGACAAAACACGTTGTTATAATTAGTTCTAATATTTATCATCTGTGTAAATTATGGTTGGCACTAACATGAATTTCTGCCTTCAAATTCACGTGCAGCAATGGTCGTTCGAATATTCTACGAAAATAATAATTACTCCTTGCCGCTGTTTTCACGTCTCACTGCTAAAGTCTCCTCTCGTTGATCAACCAATGAGCACTACTGACATAAACCGAAATGGCAGATTTGTGACGCATGCCAAAATTAAATCTAATCAGAAGGAAAGCTCGGCCAATCAACATGCAGCAATTATACTGACACTCATGGTGCCCAATAGCAGCTAAGAGACAGAGAAGCAGTATTAGGAAACAGAATGCAAGCAGCATGAACTGTGCTGAATGAAAGCACATTTAAGAAACATTGCTCTAGTGTGAATGAACGGAATGCAAGCACGTTGAATGAAAAGCCGATGAAGTAAGTCCCGGTACCCAGTGCCATCATTGAAATAAGACCCGGTACAGAGTACCAGTGAGTACTGGCAGAACTTCACCCCTGTTCTCGCTGATTCAGCATCAAAAAGCCTTTCATAATTCCCCACCACTTCTACATTTACAGTGCCTATAGAAAGTCTACACCCCCTTGAACTTTTTTTCACATTTTGTTGTGTCAGTGCCTCAAAGTTTCATGCATTTAAATGAGGATTTTTTTTCCACTTATCTACACACCATACTTCACACTGTTAAAGGGAAAATAAAGTTTTTATTGAGAAAAAAATTATATATTAAAAATACAAAACTAAAAGATCATAATTGGTTAAGTCTCCACCCCCCTGAGTTAATACTTGGTGGAAGCACCTTTGGCAGTAATTACAGCTGTGAGTCTGTTGGGATAGGTCTCTACCAACTTTGCACACCTAGTTTTGACAATATTTGACCATTCTTCTTTACAAAACTGTTCAAGCTCTGTCAAGTTCCTTGGGAAGCGTTGATGGACAGCAATCTTCAAGTCATGCCACAAATTTTCGATTGGATTTAGGTCAGGGCTCTGACTGGGCCACTCAAGGACATTTACCTTTTTGTTCCTTAGCCACTTCAGTGTAGCTTTGGCTCGTTGTCATGTTGAAAGGTGAACTTCCGTCCCAGTTTCAGCTTTCTTGCAGAGGGCAGCAGGTTTTCCTCAAGGACTTCTCTGTACTTTGCTCTATTCATTTTCCCTTCTGTCCTGACAAGTGCCCCAGTCCCTGCCAATGAGGAACCATAACATGATGCTGCCACCACTACGCTTCACAGTAGGGATGGTGTTCTTTGGGTGATGTGCTGTGTTGGGTTTGCGCCAAACATAACGCTTTGCATTTAGGCCAAACACTTCCATTTTAGTTTCGTCAGACCACAAAACGTTTTGCCACATGGCTACAGAATCTGAGTGGTTTTTTTGCATCCTTCAAACTGGATTCAAGGTGGGCTTTCTTGAGTAATGGCTTCCTTCTTGCCACTCTACCATACAGGCCTGATTTGTGGAGTGCTTTGGATATTGTTGTCACATGCACACTTTGACCAGTCTTGGCCATAAAAACCTGTAGCTCTTGCAAAGTTGCCACTGGCCTCTTGATAACCTCTCTGATCAGTCTACTTCTTGGTTGGTCATCCAGTTTAGGGGGGATGGCCTGATCTAGGCATGGTCTTGGTGGTGCCATACACCTTCCACTTCTAAATAATAGTCTTGACCGTGCTCCAAGGGATATTCAAGGCCTTTGATATTTTTTTATACCCATCTCCTGATCTGTGCCTTTCAGCAACTTTGTCCCGGAGTTCTTTTGAAAGCACCTTGGTGCTCACGGTTGATTCTTTGCTTTGAAATGTCCTAACCTACAGGAACTGCTGAATTTATCCTGAAATCATGTGAATCACTACAATTTAACACAGGGGGAGGCCTCTTAACTTGGTGAGTGATTTTGAAGGCGACTGGTGACTGGTTACACCTGAGCCAATTTAGGATTGCTATTACAAGGGGGGTGGACACTTATCCAACCAAGCTATTTCAGTTTTTATTTTTAATTAATTTTCTACAAATTTCTAGAATATTTTTTTCACTTGGAAGTTGTGGGGTAGGATGTGTAGATAACTGAAAAAAAAAATGTTAATGCATTTTAATTCCAGGCTATAAGGCAACAAAAGGTGAACATTTTGAAAGTGGTTGTAGACTTTCTATAGGCACTGTAGCTCCTAGTCTGTAAACTTTAGATTCCTCCTGGGTCACTATCATTATGACAAACTCAGAACCGTACTTACCTTTTCTTTCAAGCGCCCTTATATACTATAATAAAGTGTGTGTAACTGCTGACCGCTGCTTCATTTCTGTGCGCGTTGTGGCTTCCCCCTGCCAAGAGGTAATTCTAGTAATTTACCACGATTTAGTGAATGGCCCTCAATGTCCTACAGACAGCAATGTCATGTCGATTTGAATAGGGTGCCTGCTCTCTTTGTATATCCAAACTAGATTCTAGAAGATATGTTTCTTTTTAAATGTGTGCCCGGCAATGATCCAGCTTTTTAGCCTCTCAATTAAAAGAGATTAGCCAACACTATTCTCTGAGATCTCACAGACCCAAGCATATTATTATATATAAAAAGAAAATAATAAAATAAAGAACTGAATCTGTTAAGTAATTTGCAGAGAGCACCAAATCATTGGAAAGGACTACACGATGAGCAGGAGAGAAAATCAAAAGCAGTTTCAATTGAATTATTTAAAAACGGACTGTGTTTGTAATTTTTAAGTGAAAAAATGTGCTGCTTTTATGCAGCAAGTGTAAATACATTTGTAATATATAGTATGAGAGATGTAACTGGATTGTGTGTGGCTACTGGCTGTCCCCGGGGCAAATGATACGGAGCATCTTAAGGTTTATATGCTGGACAGCAAGCGTTTTAAAGTCCTGCACCTACCTGACTTGGTTCTCAAGGAAGTGCATGTATTTGTACAGCAAGGTGTAGGAAGGAGACAGAATCCCCACTGACTTCATCCGGGCCCCTCTTTCCTGAGCACTCTCCACCGGCATGTTCGCGAAGCACGCAAGCCCAAAGTAACTGCCTTTGCGGAAATAGCTGCAGAAGACAGGATAGCAAGACAAACCAGACGTTGTGATGTTACGCTGACTAGTAACATACACCCCCTGCCACAGCTGTAAATATAAAAGTAGAAGCACACTAATGCTAAAAGAAAATTATTTGACAAGCATTTCGACAATAAGTCTTTCTCAATGTCTTCAATGTTGAAACTACTGCTTTCTTTAACAACAACACTGTAATAGTAGTTCAATCTTATTTTTTTATTCATAATAAGTACTTATTATGCCACTGTCCACAATTATGAAAAGTGCAATAAATTGCTTTCAATTTCAAATTCACAAGACTGTAAATATAATGTAAAAACACCAAAAAAGCTACAGAAACATTTATATACAGTCTGTAGGGTGACAACGTACCCTTTTACCTACAACATATATCGGTTGAAACTTTTTTCTCTGTACCGTAGATCAAGACTAGCTCGATGTACTGTGCTAGTGTGGTGCAGTTTTTGTATGAAAAATACAACATGAAAAATAAAAAAAAACACAAAAACACATCAATTAAAACAACAAATAAAATGTTTAAGGGGTTAAACATACTTACTTGAAATCTGAAGAGATTCTATGGGATCCGCTGGCCATAGACTTAAACTCTACTCCGTCTAGGTCAATGTCTTGAGGCAAACACCATTCCACTATGTTACCTGGCAACAGAAAAAAAAGCTAAGAATCACACCAGAACCAGCCTGTATCATACAGCTTTCAAACTGTCACGCCGTCTAGTGCATTCTTTGTATGCAAGGCCTGCCACGCTGAATGCAGAGCTATAGAATTTCAGTAGTTAGGTGAACTCGCTCCCCGATTTCCTCCTAGGGTGAAGAAAAATATAGCAAGCAGTCCAGCACTAGTGTGCTTTCCCACAGTATTACCAGTTGGTATGAAAACAGTTACAGAGATAGTGTTCCTCTTTTGTTTGTGCCAAGCATGGACTGGCACAATTCAACAAGTGCATTCTGAATTGACTACTGATACTACAAATGCTGATTCTAGGTTATCTGTTTGTTTGGATGATATTGTCTTTTGGATGACTAAAAATTATAATTCTACCTTTGGTAGGCACTAGGAAACAACTTCAAACAACATAACTATCCCTGACCTTCTGTGGTTGTGACATTGCTGTATCCACTTCAGACAGGAATCTGGGAGTAATCTTAGATTCGGCTCTAAGTTTTGAGACTTAGGAAACATTGTTAGTTCGCTCTTACCTTTTATAATGGATCCTGAGATTTGATCCATGCTTTTGTAACATCACGTATTGATTACTGTAGTGCATTGTTGATTGGGCTGCTTTCTCCCCAATTGTGCGCTGTCCCCTGGGAGCTCCCCTCCACGGTTGGCAATGGAATAGCCTGGACATGAACTGGTGCCAGGCTATAGGCACATCCTGCACTCCACGCGGAGTGCTTTTACCAGATGTGCCACTCAGGAGCCCCCTTAATGGAACTATGTTGATAGAATCATAGAATACAACTGTGTACCAAAGTGATCTGTATCATTAATATGGCCAGAGTTTAAAACAATGTGGCACTGAATCTGTTTATGTTAACTGGACACCATGTGTAACAGAGATTGAGAGAATCATAGAATACAGCTGTGTACCAAAGGCTGAGCTCGAAATTAACGACAGCCATGTGGCAATTGCCATGGTTGGTCTTATCAATTGCTGCAATGCCCCTCCAAATGCAAGACTCTTCCGATTCTTTGTCAATAGAGTCGTTAGAACTTTACAGTGACAAATCGCATGTAGGGTGTTCAAAAAGTGTGTTTGAATTCTACAACAGCAACAATCTTGTAATTATAAAGCCACGTCCGTTCTGAATGTAGGGTTAGAAATTAACTAAGGATTAACACTGATTGAAACTGAATTTATCAGACATAAGTTGTAAAATAGATTGTGTCTGTGTAGCATCAAAACAACTAGGCTATTATTAATAATGCTGATTAGGGGGTTTAGGAGAAGAACCCAGCAGCAGTTTGACATGCAAGGTGAAAGAGAAGTGAGAGTGATCTGTGTCATTAATACGGCCAGAGTTTAAAACAATGTGGCACTGAAACTGTTTATGTTAACTGGACACCATGTGTAACAGAGATTGAGAGAATCATAGAATACAGCTGTGTACCAAAGGCTGAGCTTGAAATTAATGGTGGCCATGTGACAATTGCCATGGGTGGTCTTATCAATTGCTGCAATGCCCCTCCAAATGCAAGTCTCTTCTGATTCTTTGTCAATAGAGCTGTTAGAACTTTACAGTGACAAATCGCATGTAGGGTGTTCAGAAAGTGTGTTTGAATTCTACAACAGCAACAATCTTGTAATTATAAAGCCACATCCGTTCCGAATGTAGGGTTAGAAATTAACTGAGGATTAATACTGACTGAAACTGAATTTACCAGACATAAGCATGTAGCATGAAAACAAAGCATGTAGCATGAAAACAACTAGATTATATTAAGAATGCTGATTAGGGGGTTTAGGAGACTAACCCAGCTGCAGTCTGACATGCAAGGTGAAAGAGAAGTGAGAGTGTGTCTAAACTGGCTGCACTTTAGTCACGAACACACACCCTGATTACACAGGCAATGCTGCTGCTGAGTACCCCGATTACACAGGCAATGCTGCTGCTGAGGAACCCGATTACACAGGCAATGCTGCTGCTGAGCACCCCGATTACACAGGCAATGCTGCTGCCGAGCACCCCGATTACACAGGCAATGCTGCTGCCGAGCACCCCGATTACACAGGCAATGCTGCTGCCGAGCACCCCGATTACACAGGCAATGCTGCTGCCGAGCACCCCGATTACACAGGCAATGCTGCTGCTGAGCACCCCGATTACACAGGCAATGCTGCTGCTGAGTAAATTATAAATTCATGGAATATCAGGTGGTAAGCGTGTAATGAAAGTAGTGTTCTGTGGAAACAATTCTGCTAAGAAAAAAGGAAGTACAATGTTGATATAGGTCATTTTAGCAAAGCATGCAAGCTTGTTTATCTGTCTGTATAAATTGGGAGAACACACAAGCACTTTGAGACGCGCTCCCACTCCTCCTGGTGACCTTGAAAGGTGTGGCCGGCGTGCTCCCAGGAGAGGTAACTGAGTTCTATCTTTACTTCTGTATAAGTTGTGCTACATTATGTTTGGAAATGAATCATTATAATTTCTAAACCAATGTATTAGTTTCCTTACACAAAGCACTTTAAAAAATAACTAAAATAAAGAGACAATTCAATAATACCTAAGTACTAAAAACGACAGAATGGCCAAAAAGAGAATGCCTTTAATCTAGGATTTAAATATGTCCAGTGAACCAGAGTCCTTGACAGAGAAGGGGAAAGAATTCCACAGTCTGAAGACTACTGTACAACAGACAAAAGGCTGTGTAGTTACGTTTCAAAAGGAAATTCAAATACAAAAAATTGGCACCAGCTACAATGATGCAACATCTAATTTGCAATCTACTGTTGAAGAAATGAACAACAGGCTTTATATTGTGCATGAGTTCTATAGCATGAAGCACAGATAAAAACACAGACTTGCCAAAAAATGATTTTGGTGCCATATTTGGCCATCCCTGAATTTGGTCCTCTTAGGGTGCAATGATCCAACAGTAAAGCACAAAATCTAAGAAATGGGCGATGGTAATGGGCCTGTACTACCCCATACAATAACATAGCGCTCATAAAAAACAACAAATATATTGAAGGGGTATTTGCTTATGGCAAAATCACACCAATATGGGCTTACCGTGATTATGCTCACAGACCTAGTCAGTGAGACAAGTTTTGGAGGCATGTTTTGTTATAAAACACTGATGGAAATAAAACTCTTATTGTATAGCAGTTTTATCCATTCCAGGTTTTAATATTTGATTAGCCACAGTGCATATGTCAAAAGCTCAGGTGTGTCTTATTAAACTGGAACAATCTGCAATTTTGTGTTTTCTCCCTCTCCCATTTTGAAGGCATACATTTCACAGAAACAACCTGACATCCAAACAAATAAACGTTATTTCATCTTTGTAACCTTGAGTTTTTACAGCAGTGCCACCAACCAGGTCACTCAGTCTGACATAATACAACACACCTGTCACAGTTCTGAACTACAGTATGAACCTTTCACGGGTGATAAATAAGAAAATTGATTAACATCCAAACTCTCAAAAAACTCACTCACACTTCGATTGTGGTTACCGCAGCATAAATTATTGTGAATTTACCTTAAAAACGTAATCTTTTGACTGGAGTTATTTCAGGAGTAACCGGTTCCCCTGTTATTGACCCACTTCTTTATAGCAGCCACATGCAAACATGTCAAAACCTCTATGCTTGCCCTCCACTTAGACCCCTTTGCTAAGTAAATAGCTTGGTATCCCTGCCTAGATTATTGTCCCCTCTTCAAATAAAAGTTGTTAATGGGCAAGCCCTCTCACAAGTGCAGTGGTAACAACATATCATCTATCATTTACTACCAACGAAAAATGACGGGTGGGATGTTTGCTCTTCATTTTTAGAAGTCAAGTCACCATTGCAGAAACCAATCAATTGATTAAATGAGTGATAAAATCACATTCAGTCAATCTGCATCGGTAACACTGCACTTGCCCATTAAATGTTTGCCTATTTTGGACTACTCAGGGATGGCACAATATTTAGGACTTTCATCATGGATGAGGCAATACAAGCATTAAATGACCCCATGTTGCATTTATTTGTCTAAATCAAGCTTTTTAGCCCATGTTAATATCATCAATCCTTTAACACCAACTCATAAAACAAAAACAATTTTAAAAAAGGGGGAGGGGTTTTTTTTACCACCAGCACAGCACTGGAAAGCAGTTATAGACCTGCTGAACCAGCCACAAACCCTGTGGGTGTCCAGAGGGACACATTTACCTGTCATACAAATAAACTCATGTAAGCAGCATACGACAAGCACATCTATTCAGCGTCTTTGATTGTGTTGGTAGGGTTTACCCTGCAGTTTCACTGTTCTGCACCTGTCTGCATTACATTACTGTATCTGGAAATGTGTTTCACCACTGGCAGGACACGTTCCACTATTACATTTCCGTAAATTACACCAGGTACTTCATCTCCCTGTAGCCTATACACATGCAATTATTTACAGAGCAATACTCTCCTCCAATACTGCGTTGTGTCTTTCCAGTCTACCTTCACACCACTGTGGCTATGCAAAAATGCCACATTGTTCACTGTGATAAAAAGTCATTTTCTTACCAGATCTGGTATCAAATGTTACAACAAAAACAGCCACGATTTGGTCCTTTTCCTCCCACTCGGGTACACTTGTCGCAGGCTTCTTTTCCGGGCCTCCCGTCTCCCAGCCCGAGAGTCTGCACTCTCCTTTCACGGGACTGTGTGCATCCCAGCACGGCCCCACTCGCACAGTCTCTGCGCTGGCAACAGGAGCAGAATCTGCCTCCCCGCTAGCAGCTGCAGATGGAGATGGAGATGGAAATGCACCTGGACCTCCGGGGCTTGTGCTCCAGCCGGTCCCTGGTGCAGTGCTGCCAAGTGCCCTACAGTTGGCACCCCTTGATACGTATCCGCGCTCCGGTGGCGGTGCTGGTACCGGTGCGCCGGCCGGTATTTCCTCCCAGTCCAGCAGCGGAGCTCGGTCCGACTGCTCCACCATTGCGCGATACCGACTCACAGTTTACTCGGCCTGGAGTGGATTGTGTTATTTTTTTGTTGGAATTATTTCCCAGTGTAACAAAACACTGTATATCAATAGAAAAAAATCAAGTGGGAGGTGGTGACTGGTTATGCAACTTTTTTTTCGATGACGACTCCCCTTTCCCTTGTCGCTCAAGTCTGTACCTTTCTAGCCTCATGCGAGATGCAGCTTGAGGGAGTACAGTTTTCACGTCAGCTGAACACTCACTTCCGTTAACACGAAGCACTGTTCTGCATGGACGGTGCTTCGTTCTATTGATTGTCATTTTTTGTTCAATATCTTATCTTTATAACATTTAATAAAAATAAAAAAAAAACACACACACACATTGCAAATTGCACCAGTAATACAATACATGGATTGCTTTTTGGTTACAGTTTCGGCGACTGCAACAATGTGCTAACATAACTAGCAATAGTTTTTTTTTTTTTTTTTTTTTTTTGTCGTCATGTTTCTTTACCATGTTAATAATTTTCAGATTAAAAAAAATAATAATAATAATCAATTGAGGGTGCTTATAACGAATTGGTTTGCTGCCACCGTCTGTATATTTTCTGACAGGTCAAAGTTTCATCAGCTGGTGATAGTTATTGATCAGCCATGCATCAGTCAACCAGATGGCACAATCGGTAAACAAGTGGGCGGTATTTAGAGAGCTTTGAAATATGCATACCTCGCGCGAAATGCAAGTTTAATGCAAAGAGAAAGCGTGGGAAAGCAGATATGGCGTTGAAAAACAATTTTAAACAAGCAATGAAAAAAAAAAACAGTAATTGAATGTATTTGGCACACAGTTCACAGTGTTAATAACGTGTTTTGGCCGTTTAACCCTTGCAAACACGTTTTAAATAGAACTACATTTAAAGTTGGTGTATTTTTAGTATAATACGATATAAAGTAATTGTAATAACAAATATACTGTATTTTGAATATGTACACGCAATAAATGAAACTCTTTCCTGACTAATATATCCCTAATGAAATTAGGACAAACAATGACAATTCGTATTCTAATAACCGGGACGTTTATTATATTTTCTTACTTTCTGAATATCTGCAAGTGTAAGTTATGTTTGGTTTTAAATCCTACTCTAGTCACTCATTTAATATAGTGATGTATATAGGCCACATTTCCAACAATTGCAAACTTTAAGTAAGCCATTTAAAGCATGAAAAAACAGAAGTTGTAGTATTTTACAAATTTAAAAAGGGATGATTCAAATTAAGTTAAGTAAGGCCCAGTTGAGGCTGAAATGTCTCCCTGGTTGGCTCATAAACCTGGCAGCTCTTGGAACCCCTATGAGGAACACTCGACGTTAAGAGAGTTGGCCTCAGTTTAACTTTTTTGTAGACAGTCTGTTTGACTTACGTAAGAAATGTGTCCAACCCATAGTGTAAAGATATTAAAGGTTGTGTACAAATGGTTTGTGTTTGTACTCATTCATAGACCATGCATGTGATAAGAATCTTATGATCTGTAGGCAATGGAATAAATGCTGTTACATGACAACTGTGTGACCTTATTGACAGAGTTGCTGTGTTTTGTTGTGATTTGTTTCCTACATTGACACATTTTTTAATATGCACAGTTTCATCCTAATCTAACGCATGGCAAACTGCAATTACCTGGATCCTGTAATGCATATATAGCATATGGACATTTTGCTGTCTTGCAGGACCAATTTCAGTGTAAGGTAACAGAAATGCTTCCTGTATGGGAGATGTTTGACGCTGTCTCCTGTCCCCTGTAGATCACTACTCTCTGACGAGATGAGCGGCATCAGATTCGGTGGCGGTATTATCCAGAAGCTGAGCTTCTCCAGCGGTGGCAAGGAGGAGAGCTGTGACAGCAGCGTGGATGACTGGAGTTCCAGGGAGAACAGTCCCAAAGCAGGATGGCGGATGACGAAGGAATGCCAGTCTCCGAGGGCCTCCGAGAACAAGGATTGGCTGACTGGGGAGCTCAACCTGGGCTCTGCCTCTCCCTGCACGCCACAGGGCAGCCGGAGTCCCACCGGCGACTATCATGGCACCCCCTTGCATTACACCATCTGAAGGAAGCTAAGTCTTTGTGATTCTCCCAACACTCCTAAAGTAAGGCAGGGCAGGGGGTTGGTGTCTTAAGCTGTTTAAAGATGGCTCTCGTATTTAAAAAAAAAAAAGGGGGGGGGGGCTGAAACATTCCAAAATGTATTTAGGAATTGTCTAGAATGCAGGATTAAATAACCAGAAGATCATATGCATGATTCTGACTATGGCGTTGAATCCTGCACCCTTTTTTTAACTGGTTTGTGAAGTATATGTTGCTAAGATTGCTGGTGGGTCAGGTGGGGATTTCAGTAATTTTCGGTAGAATTGGTTAACAATCAACAAACGGGTGGAGCCACCAACTTGCCCCACCAAGCTTGAAGCATCTGTTTTGCAGTAGTGCCCGGTCTAGCAGAGAATATATACTTTTTAAAAAATATTTTGCATTTTGAGGGGTAGTCTCATTGTATAGAAATGTATTCCGTGTTTAGGAGGTTAAGTGAGGAGAATCTACAATTTCATGACTGAATGTTCCTACTAACCTTAATGGCTGCAAATTCATATTAATTTTAGTAGTTTCGTAGGAGAATAGCAGCTAATGTTGTTCATATAATTGGATCCAGTATTGCTGTGTCTTCGTGACCTGAAAGCAATTCTAGCTTGGCTTCAGTTTCTTTTTTGTAGTATTAAGATAATGAAGTCATGGCGTGCAAGATGAGGGGTGGAATGAAGGGGTTTCTGCAGCTTCATCTTTTTTATTTGGTTGTACCTGAGTAATTGTTTTGTCCTTCCTCAGAGCTTGTTATCAAAGGTGAGTGTTCTTAACTCCAGCAGTAAATTTTGCCATGGTCCACGGTTACTGAGATTTACTGCCAGAAGAGATCCAGCCCCTCCAGCCCATGTACCATCTGTGAATGTTAACCCTTTCACTCACGAGCCCTTTAAGAAACCCACTGAATGGCACAAGAGGAAGAGCATGGAGGATGATGAGGAGGGCACGTACAGTGCTGTTTCTCTTGGGCATCCACTAAATCCTTGGCTTGGGTTGAGTAGACCAGTTTACCTCAACAAGCTAATGGCTGTCTGTAATTACTTGTGAGGGTCAACTGGCTTGTTCTTTCTCTGCCCACAATACATGTAGGTTGGCAAGAGCTTGAATGATGCAAGGCTACGCTTAGATTCTGGTGCACCATTGAAACGAGTAATCATATCCACAGAACAGTAAGGCTCTTGTAACTTGTAATTTAGTTAGAAACATGTGTGTACAATTGGAAGTTACATGTGACATTGAGGTGTCAAAAGAAGTCTAGGATTGACACCTATTCCTGTTTTGAGCCGTGCTGTGTGCTTGCTCAACCTGTCCAATATACATGGAGTTATTTTTCTTCACTAAATTGTGCTATATCCTTTTAGAGATGAACACAAGAGATCTGACAAGGAATATGTATCTCTGTCTTCAAAGGTAATGCAACTGAGCATGATAAATTGGAACTGCAGTACATCATTGAATTTATGGTTTATGGCTAAACTTGACCACTATGCACTGAAGCCATATCCATATAGAAAGGGTTCATATCAACTCAGATTTGAATAGCAAAAATAGTCACTAAAAAATAATTCCTAATCTCAACAGTGACAGCTGTTGATTGTGCAGCACTGGCTCAGCAATGACTCAACAAACTCACTGACAGCTGGTGAGCCATTGGAAAAGATGTCAGCATCCACAAGTGTAAAACTGTAAATATTCTGTACATGAAAGATACAGATCATGAGTAGTTAATCTTCATTCACAATACTTATATATACATATACTGATGTTTTTAAAATCTTATCCTTTCAACTAAGTCTTCCTGACCGATGCGGCGACATTGATCTTTCAGTGATGTTTCTGTTGACTCAACACTGACAGCACAGGTTGTTTAGGTATGCAACCAAAGTTAAGCCACAAATCTGATTCTGCTGCTGCTATGAAACCTACAGAAAAGTTAATCTAGTTTGTATAACGCAATGGCATGTAAACTGATTTAATTTTCCTACCAGGTATCATGTGTTAAAATAAATACAAAAATGTGTGTTGCAGTGAAAGTTTATGGAACTATTTTGCTGGCTATAATTTAGTTACTTTAATTACAGTTTAGTTACTCTAATCAGGAATTGATCCATTAATTATATTGATAACTTGTGGAATGGCCATCAAGAACCAGAGTTGTGCACCCCATGTATAATGCAACTTGAGACATTGTTTTAAACACTGAAAAGAAATATCTACAATTCTTTGAATGCATATATATGGTTCTTTTGTAATTGGGAAGTACCTGTAATAATAAATCATGCACTGCCTAAGTTTTCCATAGGTAAACTAATCTTCCTATCTTAATTGCTATACAAAAAACATTATATTGTTTTACTGTTCTGCAGTTATTCCATAAAGATCTGACCATTTTGCCTGCATCAGTTAATGTACCATACAATGATAACAGTGTCCTAGCTGTGACTATCTGGACATCTTTTAAACATGTTTTTGTTGGTAGTTTAATTTCTTTTCCATTGTATAATGGCACACTAGGGTGTATGTCATTATGCGATATTGCCATTTATCTTCACCTTGTGCCTCACAACAGCCCCTATGAGTGGTGGTATCCTACGACTCGCCCTGTTGTGCTGTACTGCTCAAACCTGTAGTACACGGCAGTCTATAGTGACAAGACTAAACCTCCATCGGATCTCATTTAGATGGTTCTAGTACATGGGTGTTTGTGTGCTGAACCTTCTCTTGCTCTTTTCAACTCAGAGGTTAGCTCTTCATGTGACACAATATGGTGTCTCGATATGAGACGGAGTTCCTGGAACTGGAGAGGATCGGGGTGGGCGAGTTTGGGACCGTCTACAAGTGTGTGAAGAGGCTGGATGGCTGTCTTTATGCCATCAAACGATCAAAGAGACCAGTGGCTGGCTCCACAGATGAGTGAGTGAGGTTTCTGCTTACATGGAAAGTTTTGGAGGAATAGAACTCCTCTGTACAGTTTATGAAACACCTTTTAAGTGGTCGGTTGGTTTGCTGTGTGTGTACTTGTACTGTTTTGTTTGTAGTTACTGTAATTAACTTGGATCATTAATTTCTTCCATTTGTGGTTGATACACCAATAAGATGTAATTTGGAAAGGTTGTACACATGGTGATTTTCTGAAGGTTGCAAAAATGCCCATTTTGATCTTTTGACTTCCATTTTCTACTCCTTTTTTTATTTTATTTTTTTAAATAACTATTGACGCTTGATAACATCTTGTGAAAGAAATAACTAAATTATTATTATTATTTTTTTTTAATGTGCTCTAACAAACTTTCTCCTTTCACCCTGCTTGCTTTGTCTCTGTAGGAAGCTGGCACTGATGGAGGTGTATGCCCATGTTGTCCTGGGGCATCACCCCCATGTTGTACGCTATTACTCCGCTTGGGCAGAAGAGAACCACATGACCATCCACAATGAGTAGTGCAATGGTAAGGCACTCATGCTCATCCGCCTTTATCAGAATGTTTCCCCTTCTAGCATTTTATCTTTTTTTGTTTGTGTTGTTTACCTGATGTAGCTCCAGCCTCGTGTTCGTTCCTTGGAATTTATCAGTAGTTTTTGGTATCAAGGATAATACTTGCCTGCTTCTATTCGTTGTGAAAGTGAACTGTGTAATACTGGTGACGTTAACTTTTGTCAGTACTTCAGCATGTTAAACAGACAGACCCATATTGCACAAGAATTTATTTTATTTACATAATTGTACCTTGTGGATGTAAATGCATTGATTTTCTTGGTGTAAATCTGTATTTTCACTTGTTTTGGGTGAATGTAAATATTGACCTATAGCTTTTGCACAACTCAGGAGTTTTTCTGTATAAAAAAATAAAAAGAATTGTATGAAGGACCTTAGTAATATACAATATTCAACACATTTATTTTTGCCTTGTGGTAAAATGGAGCAAGTCATTAACAGCTTTTTAGATTGCCTGCTTTGTCTGAACACTTATCCTTGTACTGTATATGGTGGGGGGTGCTGTTGTCTTGTTGTAAAACATTGTTTTATTTTAAATCTCCAGTGAATTTACACAATCTGTATTAAATCCTGGCTTGGTTTGCTTTTATTTATCCTTTTAAATGTCAAGTTATTTGTATCGAATTTTGTGCTGTCTGTGCTTATTTTGTTATTCCCAATCCCGTATTGTTCTCCAACCTCAAGTAGTATATTGCCTTAGGGAGGACGAGGTTGATCTTGCTCCCTACATGAAATAAACTTCCTTGACCTCATTGCTTGTGCTGCTGCTTCTCTCAGGTGAAAGTCTTCAGGACGCCATTGCTGGGAATGCTGTAGAGGGGCACTTCTTCCAGGAGACCGAGTTGAAGCAAATTCTCCTGCAAGTGTCCATGGGGCTGAAATACATCCACACCTCACGCCTGGTGCATCTGGACATCAAACCTAGTGAGGATTGGGGCTGGGGCTGTTTTCGCTATGTTGGATGTTGAAGGCACTTGCGTCTTTAGTTGTGCCAATAGGTTGGCCCATTTGGAGGGAAAGCTTTGAAGATTGTGTGGATGGTTACATTAATAACTAACAATTTTCTTCACCAAATATTGTACAAGTAATGAACAGCCAATGCATTGAACAGTCATCTGAAACCACTGGAGGCATAAAATGTCTAGACACTTGTCACAAAGACGGCTGGAGTGGGTGACGTCAGACCAGAGCCAGGAAATATGCAACAGAGAGAGATGGAGTTTGGTGGAGCTGAGCAAATGCTTTCGCTCAGCATTTAATAAATAAACAGAACAGAAAATAAAAGTTGCAATACCATGGCACATTGCAAACAAAACGGACTAACACTACACAAAACACGGTGAGCAGATATTTTAACTATTATTACTTTTTATTACCTCCATTTCCAATCCCGTTCTCTACTCACCAAACACACAACCCAGAGTGGGTGAAAACATGTAGCTTTTATGCAGCTGTACCAAGACTCGATTGCTAATCAGTCGTGTAAGTCTGGATCTGTTTGGTTTCTCTATTTGTTTTGCGCGATGATTGTGATTATGTGTTTGTGCTACAGTCTGTCAAGTCGATTAAAATTGTATGTGCTTAAGAAGACATAGTAAGTTTAATAATGGAGGTAAAAGGATTCAGGGGGCGAAGAAGATGAGTGGTTTGTGGTTTTGTGTCACTTGGGGCTCTTCCCCTCTCTTTTAGTAGATACGAAAATACGACCGCTACGATGTTCTAGGAGCTAACATTAGTCAGTAAGTTAACCGCTCAGCGGGTCCATGTTTGACGGTGTACTATTAATGATTCATCGTTACAAGGGCTCGTGCCTAAATACAAATATACATTTTAAACACTCGTGTTACACAGACCCATTTATATCCTGTGTACCGATGACTATACACCAACATTAAAACACCATACGCAACATATGCAGAAAATACACACAGGGGCGGGCACTTTGTCAGAGCACTTCACAAAAACATTTTGGTGCACTAATTTTGATATTGGTAACTTTGGATGTTGTATTTGGTTCAGTGATTTCTTATTGTACAATACAAATAAACTCATTTTTCAGGCCTTTTTAAGATGCAGATTTCATATTTGCTGTGTTAACCACAGACGTAATGTGTCCTTGTCCCTGACACTGACCTGTGACCAAATATGAATATTGTAATTTGCATTCAGCATAATGGCCCAAACACCATATGTGCATAAATTCTACATGAATGTTTTTTGGGGGTGGGGGGGACTACGACAACGGACTCCACCCATTGTAATCTAATCGCTGGTTATACTGCAAAATTGAAACAACCAGTTGGTAGTCCCATGATATTATCGTAGCTGCCCTTGCTCACTTTCTCTCAAAGATTTCTTGCACCTCCACAAAGCAGATATCTTTGCCCTTGGTCTGATGGTAATACTAGTACCCGGTGCAGAGTCTCTACCCAAGAATGGGGAGAAGTGGCATCAGCTGTGTCGCGGCAACCTTCCTGCAATCCCCCAGGAACTCTCCATGGAATTGCACATCCTGCTGAAGGTAAGGGAGGGCATCTTTCCCACTGTTGAAGGATCTTTGCTTTACCAAACAAATGGTAAAATACTTCTGGTGAGCTAGTCTGTTCTATGGCAAGTTTCCTTTACTCAAATTGATCATCGTTGCCTTTTTTTACAAATAATTGTATTGTTGTCCTGTCTGTAGAAGAATAACTACTAAAGTGTATTTTGAGAAGTGAAAGCATGTTTAGCACACAGGTGGTACAGCAGACTAGATGCACTTCTGTGATACTGGAACTCACCTTTTTACAAGTAACCCTCTTTCTGTCCAATGAACCGTCCAAGTTTTTTTTATAACTAAACTTCTCATTCACAAGTCCTTCAGTTTGAGTGCTTTGCTACATAATGCTGTTCCGTGACCCAAATTTTATATTCAAATGATGACGACACTCATTCAATCCTGGCATGCACTCAATGTATTAAAATTGTCGAAGGAAGTTTAATTACAGTATGCTAAGAGGGACAAGACAGGAGTGTGATTTAATGTGTGTTAATCACAGAAGTTAACTGCAATTTAATTGACAGTCCTAATTTGCATACTGGGGAATACCGTGTAACAAACAATTGAACAATGAATAGTATTTAGATTTAATGGTAAGTGGTATTGTATACCATTTCTAATTATCGCCCATGGTGTACCTAATATATTTTATCAATAAACCCATTTAATCAAAGGAACTTGATATGCTCAAGACAAATTTAACATACACTGAGGGGGACGGCAGCAGTGGAGTTTGACTCTCCATTCATTTAAATTCTTTACTCCTCGTGCACTGGGATGAATGAAATGTGTGCTAGCAGGATCCTTTTTCTCAAGTAAAATATAACAAGTGACAATCTCTAGAGGTTGTAGTCCTGTTTCAGGAAGGCATGTGACTATTTTAAGATCTATGAAAGTGTCGTTTTTGCTAAAACTAAATTTCAAGAAACAGATGCATGCCAATATCCAACAACCATTTAACCATTTCACTTAATTTAATAATTCGGTACAACCTCCTTTTTATGACGTGCTGCATTATAACATTGCTTGATTGAATTTTGTTGGGTACCGTTTTGGCATGAAGACATGGGCTTGAACTGGACTTATTGCCCATTCCTGATTCCATGCCAAAACTGGTGCTTAAGCTTCCTCCCGACTGTATCAATCCTATTTATCATGAAACCTGACCGTAATGTGTGGCGATGCAACATTGCTCACCAGTGTATATCCACTGAGTAACTCTCTTGCCCTCTCCCTCCTTTCTCAAGGGAGCTGAAAGAAGCACCTTCGCCAGGGGGGTAGACGTCTCATTGGTGGAAAGGCTGCCCGTTCCACGAGTTTTAACTGTGCTGGACACTGACTCTTGCTAATATAAAATTCTGTTGTGTAACACCTTCTTTCTTTAAGCTGAACACTTCGCTGACAATACATGTAATGGCAATGTACATTTAAAGACCATTGCCTTGGGGCCACAAGGTATTGACAAGACCGCAAATGTGCTGTTTTTGTCTGGAGTAAGTGGGTGATCAAACAGCCTATGCAAAATGAACGGGGCACTTGTGTGTTAGTTCCTGCCACAGTACTCTATGAAACCACATGACATGTTGCCTTTATGCTGAGATGTTTAAGGAAATCGAACTGGAAATTGATGTGCAGAAACATTAGCGTTGGGGGCAGTGCCTTGTGGTAGTCTATAAATCTATATTTGTTTTTTTAAACATTTTAATGAATTGCTTTTAGCTATTTTACATTTCTTGTGTAAGTAAAGTTTTAAATATTTTAATGTACTATTTCTCATGATTTCCATTACATGAGAGTAGATGTTGAACACACAGCGGCTGCGATGCTGGCTCCAGGGATCAACCTAGTGCGGTCTCCCCAGCGCATCAGTATGACAACTGTCTGGATTGAGCTAAGTAGGGTACATCTCTGGGGTCTTCAAGTGGGAACCTTCCATCCTCGGTGTTTCATTGACTAGCCCACGACACCTCAAGAGGGCTCAACAGTGATTCTGGCGTCCCAGCATCACCCCCCTCTATCAGCAACTCAGCTCAGCCCAGCTTACTTACCTGTACATCAGCGTTGCTTTATTTCTATTGTGCTTGAGATCCCCATCCAGAATCTTTCCGTCTTCACCACAGCCAGTTGCTGCTCCTTTCTGCTGCTTCAGATAAGTTCTTCACTGTGTGATGCAACTCTTGGCCACTGAACCCAACGTCTCTGAGAAACTGGGTTGTAGAGTGTGCCAAAAATCCTCGACAACCCACCTCCACTGGGTAAACTCGGACTCTCCCATCCTCGCAGTTCCACTTCAGCAGCTAGTTGAGCATACTGAAGTTTCTTCCTCTCATAGGCCTCATCCACAGCATCTTCCCATGGCACTGTTAACTCTACCAGATGAACAAGGCGTGCTGATCCAGACCACAAGACAATGTCTGGTCGAAGGTTAGTGGTGGCAATCTCAGGTGGAAAAATAAGCCGTTGACAAACATCTGCCAGCATCTTCCAGTTGTCCTGGGCGAGGCTTGGTTTTAACACCTTTTCTTGGTGTTTGCTCTCCTGGACAGAAGAATATTGTCTTTTGTGTGTAGTGCTTTGATGGAACTGGTGGCAACTTATTGGTCAGGTTACGCTTGTCTTTCAATGCTAAGGCCAAACATCGCAGCACCTGGTCATGGCGCCAAGTAAACCGTCCTTGGCTAAGACCCACCTTACATCATGTCAAAATGTGCCTTAATGTTGCAGGTGATGAACACAAAGGACATGAGGGATCCTCACCCACCCAGAGGTTTAGGTTCTATAGTGATGGGAGAACATCATATGCTGATCTGATGAGGAAACTCATCCTGCTTTGTTCCATTGTCCATAGGTCTTGTCAGCCAATCTGGCGTTGTTCTACACTCTTCATCTCATCCATTCTCTCTGCTTGGCTTGGGAAATGGCCTTTACACACCTGATCCTCTCCTCCTGCTTTTGCACCTCATTGACTACCAGCTTTCTCTGTTGAGCTGGGGTTGCCTTGTGCCATGTTGGAGGAGCTGAACTGAGACCAAGACCTCATTTTCCATGCTGAACTTGCCCCATAGTATCTCCAATTCGAAGGGCAGCCTTAGCATCTTCCACAGCTTTCTTTGCCGTCCATTTTCTTCCAGTTTTCAACACAGGTGCTGCCTCCCTTACACATTTGTCACGTGAATCTATTAATGTCATTTCCAGTCTGACCTTTTGGCGCACTTAAACTCCTCGGTTAGAGCAGAGATTGGTAGCTGCAGTATTCCTTTACCATACAGTCCCACTCTGCTGAGGCAGCATGGAACTCCCAACCATTTCCTGACGTATGAACTGGTTAAAGCTTCCAGCTTCTCAACTGTTGGCAAGGAAACCTTGTACACAGTCAGTGGCCACAGCAGTCTTGGCAGTAGACCAAACTGAAAGCACCAGAGTTTCAGTTTGCCTGGTAAAGCCCTGCTGTCTATGCTCTTCAACCCTTCCACTTCTTGTTGTCTAACTTCTCCCACACAAACTGTGTCCTTTAGATCCCGTCGTACTATCTCCCGTGACTTTTCACTGGCTTCTCGGACACTGTTGGTGTTGCCTCACCATTAATGTAGAACCTTTTATCTACTACTTTTAATTATAGAGATGCTCCTTGATTTAGTGGGCTTGAATTGCATTCGTGCCCATTCAATGTTATTGGTTAATTTACCCAGTAACCAATTATTGCAGGCTACTGTAGTAGTCTTTGTTGTCATGTCATCCATGTGTGCTCAAATTGGTGGTAGTCGCATTCCAGAAGCCAAGCGCTCTCCTCCCACTACCCATTTTGATGCCCTTATAATTACTTCCATTGCCATGGTAAAAGCCAGTGGAGAAATGGTACATCCTGCCATTATTCCAACTTCTAGGTATTGCCATGTAGTGCAGAATTCTGAAGTTGAAAAACTAAATTGCAAATCTCCAAACTAAATTTGTTATTGTCATCAGTACGCTGAAAAAATCAAATGCTGCCCAAAGAAGTTCATGTGGCACTGAACCATATGTGTTAGCCAAATCCAGGAATGTCACATGGAGCTCCTTCCTCTCCTTTTTTGCTGATTGAATTTGTTGCCAGATTACGCTGATATGTTCTAAGCATCCTGGGAAACCTGGAATGCCTGCTTTTTTTAATGAAGCAGTTCTTTAATAGGTAGGTTGACAATCTCTGAACAATAATGCTGAAGAAAAATCTTGCCTTCTACGTTTAACAGGGAAATAGGACGAAATTGACCGATGCTTGTATTGTAGAATTCTTTTCTTTTTTTGGGGGGGGGGATGCAGACACGACTACAGTAGTTTCATTCAGATTTAACTGGACCTGAATGTATACAAACTAGGGTGTTTTTGATTGTTTGTATTTTCTAAAAATGTTTGTGCAGTGATTGTTGGGCACAAGGGTTTTACAATCAAGTTGTTTGAACACTGAAGGTTTAATTTGGTATGTTTTTTTTTTATTTTTATAAAGTAGAAATTATTTCTTTAAATGGAGATATGCAACGTGTCCATCAGGGCTCTACATATTTTAAAATTCCCAACTTCTTTATTGTTTGACTATTTTGTGTTTTGGATCATGTGTATTTACTAGCGAATGTCTGACCTATTTTATTATTTCAGACTGGGGTACACCATAGTTTTTAGTGATTTGGTTGTATAAAAATTAAATGTGAGTGTTCATTACTTTTAACTGGAATTGTTAATGTGTGGAGTGCACAGCGACGACTATAAAGCAACATCTTTGTATCTTGTATTGCTATAAACCCTACATTTTAAACTAGATACTGTCTGAAAGCAAAAAACGTACATGTGACGGCTGTTTGTCCTGTTGCACGAAACTGTTTTCTTTTGAGGTTTAAAACAAACAATAAAACCCTGTCCATTTTTTTTAAAGAGTAGACTTCCAAGAAAGGGGTACAACTTGCAATTGAAAAATGAAACTAGTGGTGGCCTTATGTTATTGGAACATCTTGGAAACTTTAAAACTCAGAACATGCAAATACATCCCATTTTGTTTTTTTGTTTTTTAATAACCAAAATATGTTGCTGAAAAGAACATCTGAATTTCCCCTGTGAGCTTCCTGGTTCCATCTGAAACCATTTGTCTCCATTTATGTTTCAGTTTTGTTGGGGATTTTTAGTAAAGGAATGCTCACTGCTAATTTATTTCTTTTTGAATATGTAAATAAAATAAATGTGTTTTAGCTGGTTTGCAATGTTATGGTATGACTATGCTGACAGCAGGACAATATACAAATGATCTTCTTCCACTCCTGTGCACATTGCTTGTGCGAGTGTGGCAGGTTGGCTCAGGTCGTGTCGTACCCGGATCAGGAAGTTGACAGAGATATAGACAGGCATGTACTAGCAGGTTAATGCGCTGTGGCGCATTTTTATTCAAAATAAAACAATTAAATAAAAGCAACGCTCACAGAACAAATTAAAAAGGTGGAACAAAAAAGTCTTGCACACAAACACAATAAACCTCCATCACACAGCCCTGTATAGCAATTATTATCTTTTTTACTTTCTGTTCTTGCTCACACATGTTCCTCCTTCAAAACACCCACCTCAAACACAAACTTATATATACATGGCCATCTCCAAATTAACAACCAATGAATTAATTCTGAGACAACTACGTTCTGCACAGGTTTAATGGGATGGAGCTTAACCCCATCCACACTTCCAAACAGTAACAAAGAAAAACATTATTTTAAATAGACACACTACATATAAATACCACACCAGCAACCAATTCTTTTAAATAAACCCACAATATCACATTTAAATTGCCATATATCAAGACAAAACACCACCCTCGCAGGGCTCTCTTCTGCCCTGCAACAGTGAGCAGTTTCTTCCTTTAACTGTTTCATTAATTGAGTAAGTAACAGCTTTTATTAGTCAGTCACTATATAGTCATCACTTTGGTCTGTTCTCAGTTGCCACCAGTGATGATAACTTGAGTACATTGTTAAACTTAGATGCTGCCAGAACCCTGTTCTGTTTAAAAGCAGATGGATTACAAGTTTATAAGTTGGTCAATTAAAAAAAAAAATTAAAAAATGAATACATTTTGGTATCAACAAAATAAGACTGGGGCAATAGACAAGTTAATTTCTCCAACCATACCCCCATGGAAGTTCCATTAGAGGTGAAACAATTTCCATATAAATGTTTTGTTTTTGTCGTGTTTATAATCGTAATCCCCTCTGATAGATCCTGGTTCTTTTCCCACTCTGACTGTTTACTTACAAAATGTATTTGTGTCCTTGAACAGTTAAAATACTGTAAATGCTAATTGTAGTGGTGATTGCAAAGACTGTTATTGCTTTGAAATTCCTCAAATCATATATTGTGTATATTATTATTATTATATTATTATTATTATTATTATTATTATTATGAGATTAGAAGATTTTTTTATCCTAAAAATCTTTTGCCAAAATTAAACAAAATATAACCATATATAAAAAAATAAATATTTGCAAATTAAACAAAATATAACCATATATAAAAAAATTAATATAAATAAAGGAAAATACAAAAAGAAATAGAAATAGAAATTTACAAATAAAGGTTGAATAAGTGGTTCTTGAGAAGATGGCGGAAAGCAGTAAAAGACTGAACAGTCCTGAGCTTAACCGGTAGCTGCTTCCACCACAGGGGGACAAGAGAAGAGAAAGAACGGGCACACCTGAACTTTCTAAAAAGAACATCCTCTTTGCACCCATGTTGCATTTGTTTTTCTTTTTTTAAATGCTAAAGGAAGTACCTAAAATAAATCGGAGGGGATTTCTTTTGGGGTGGGGGGGGGGGGGTGCGGGGGAGTTAAATTGTTATAAAAATAGCAGAAGTGATTCAGACTTGGTGGTTTTTGGTTCTACAACAAAAGGCACAGTTTAAAAGTTCAACAGCGTGTCATAAACCTGCCAATTTAAAGTGCATTTCCTCTGCAAACTATATTAATTGCAAGATAAAACTAAGAATCTGAATGAAGTTGTTTGTTTTTTCCCCTTGGAATTGTGATTGTTGTGAAGTTGCAGATGGATTTGAGCTTTATGATAGTGTTCCACTATGAAAGGTGGTATATAAAATAAAGATTGATTATTTGATTGATATTGCTGCTGCTGTTCTATATAAAATACACAAGCCCATAAACAGTCCGTAGTGCTAAAATGATGATGGTAACATCTACATTTAAAGCATAATTGTTCTTTCATTAGATCATTATGTAAGAAGACTACCTCGAGGGAAGATTCTAAAAACTTCATGTAATGTTTTATGTTACCCAAACAACTTTAAAAGTGTGTAATGAGCAGTAACTTTTTAACATACAGTAACCGATTTACAATCAAGTATGTAAAGACCAGGTAAAATTCTTCAGCAAACATTAGTCCCCTACTTCTCTAAATCCATTATATTATTGAAATGGGCTTACATTTGTTAACAGTAGCTTTTAAAGATGTTACTGTAGTAATGTTTAGAAAATTATACCTTTATAGTTTATAAATAGGTTGTTCTATATGTTATATATTAACATAAAGTGAACAACATTTTTTAAATGTATGTAAGCTGGATGTTAACAGTAAATAAACCAGTGCAGACACAGTCAGAAGGTCCTCAGAATCGCACAGTACCTGAAATTGAGACTGACTACCTTTTTCTAATACATCATTTATTACACGTGTACTATTGTTAACATTGTTCAGTGAGTGTTTAGGTGTCACAGCAGCTGTTTGAAAATGAAAACGTAAATGTACAGATTAAAACTTCATATAAACAAATATTTTATCATATGATTGTGTATGGGAGGCTGGGAGTGTATGGTAAGAGTTTACTGAAGACTGGTGCAAAATCTAGGCAGTTCTCATCTTCACCACATAGTCGGACAGAGAGAATCAGAACATCAGGGTTCCTTTTTTTTTTTTAAAAAGTGTCCCTATAAAAATAAAACAAGTCAATGTATTTTTGTAAATCAGCTTTTTCATCTGCTCATAACCAGTTTAGATTACGATTTATCATCACTTTGACATGTGATGTAATATGGGTGCCTTATGGTGGTGCAAATGATTAATAACAACACTGTCTAATATTGCAGTAAGGGGATAAGACTAGAAGCAATTTTTTGTTAACCACAGCTTTTATTATTCCATTTATACATGAGCCACACAGGTCTTGGTTTGTTTTAGGGGTTCTTCTTTAGATGCAATGAAGGATATAACCGATTGTTCCTGTTTGTAACTGACATGGTTGCAGTAAAAAACTGGATGACTCACTGCCTGGATGACTCAGATACTCTTATCAGGGACTTTCAGCTTTGCATTTGTCTATTAGACAACCCCTGTACTACACTGCTGAAAATTACATTCTATGTAGCACATTAAAACATGGTTGCATTTTGTATTTCTTACTATGAATAGTAGACGTTTTCTTGTTCACAGCATCTTAGATTAAGACAGTGTTGGTAACCACAATATACTGTAACACTCATTATTTTGTATTACATCACTCTAATACTAACTGGTGCATAATTCCTAGAATAGCATTAACTTGTAAGGTGAAATTCTAAACAGATTAGTTAGTAAAACTGAAAGGAATAAAAAAGTTTCTTCTAGTTTCTTCATTGAAGTTTACAGTGACTCCTTTATGAATGACTTGCTTTTAAGTAAAAGTGCTCCTCTTATTCTTGTTGACGTGTTTACAAAGCTTTCATTTTAATAAATACAAAAGTGGTGACTGGTAACCACTGTTTCCATTCTCTGTGTCTTTACTTATTCATTGCTTGTTTTGCTCCAGTGCTATGTTCTGCATTGTTTTTTTGTAGATCCCCAAAGCAAACTTTAATCACAAAGTAAGTATAACAAAACAGCAGTGAAATAGTAAATATGAGGTATACACCACAAACATGTCCATATTATACATCTAACTAACATTTTGGGAATCTATGAGAATTCAACAGGAATAAAAAAACAGTAGTCTTATTTTAGGATTCGTTTTAATTTTGCACCATGCTTTTAAAGTTCTTCGTACAATTGTTATATTGCAGTGATTTCACAGCTCATCTCAATGGACTAAGATAATCTAAAATACTACATGAATTTTATAAGTGTAACCAAAAGATACAGTCCTACAGTATTCCTATGCAGTAATCCATTGCTTGACCGGATTAGGGAGTTTAATTATCGAACCCAGGGCTATTGTGTGAATCTACTAAGACCTGACTTTATCTCTACCAACACCCAGCCCTGGCTGTTGGTTCAAAGCACCGATGACATGCTAATCTCAGAACCTGGTAACTAGAATGCAGTGCTGTCACTACTTCCATAGTATGTTATACAATAGAGTCTTGCAAACTTTGTAGTTGTTCCTTAAAAGTATCCACCACTTGGAATGGATTATCCTCAGTGACAGGATATGGTGGAAGCAGCATGCCTACTTCAGGGTCAACATGCAGCACACTTAGTTTATATATCTAGAGAACCATGTATCTAATCTTAATGAAACTTGCTATGCACATTCTCTAGCACAATAGTGTGTATCTAGATCTAGGGGTATGTGGAGGCCCCCTGTCTGTGAGTCTGTCTTTATGTAAGCATGTCAGATGTCTAGAGAACAGTTATCTAGATAGTTACAAGTATCTAGAGAAGCGCTTTTTCAATTGAGATGAAATTCAGTTAAGAGAGGACATTCTTAGAATAGTGTAGAGTATTGGAATCGGTATAAATCACATTCATAAACTCTAATCTCCCTCCCACATTTAGCCCCGCCCGCCAAGTCTTGTCAAAACCCCGTGCTGGGTTTTTTTTTTTGTTCAGAACAGGACAAAATTAAGCGCTGTTTCTCTCTCTCTCTCGGCGTGGGAGATTCCAGCATCTGGTAAGTTAAGCGCTGTTCTTTTTGTATAAGCGAATTACATTATTTTGACTGGATGTTTTTAGCCGATAATTGCACCGCATTGCATTACATTACACTGCTAAAGTAACTTCTTGCCAAGGGGAACTCCCGTCACATGTGTTTTAGTTGTTTAAAATTCGCAAACTTTCCACGGTTGTATTTGAAAGAATTCACACATCGATGGTTATATGCCGATATAGTCTTTGCAATGAGTGGACCGGATCAGAAATCTTAAAAAGTAATAGATAACGACGTCCTCGTGTCTTTGTTGTTTTGTTTTGTTTTGTTTTGGCGCGCGCACAGCACGTTCGTAGACAGCACATTGCGGCACACGGACACAGAGACAGTTGCTGTAGACAAAGGTTATTTTAACGAATCCATAATATTTGTCTGTGCCATATAATATTATTATATGTCATTTAGCCACACATTGCTTAAGTAGCTCTAGAATAAGTTTTGTTTGTTCGTGATGTTTAACAATTTGAATTCGTTATGAGTAAAATTGTGTTGTACTAAGATTATGATTTAAGAAAAAAAAAAAAAAAAAGCAGAGTAGAAAATCTACTAGTAGAAAATCTACTGGCAGCAGTCTTTTTGGAGTTTCCTACCAGTGCAAGACTGCTGCCAGTCCAGTAGTTTAACATAAGAGCTGAAGAAAGAGAACTACTTAAACAATATTTTATTAACTTTTTTAGGGACAGTGAAATGGGTGGTTATATTAATAATTTGTTTTGAATCAGCTGCCTCAATGCCAGTAAAAATCCTGCTGGTTTTTATACACACACACACACACACACACATTCTTGCTTGGTACTGAGAGGGTCAGAGTTACTGTGTGAATGTTTTTTCAACATGTTTACATAGGGAGATTGGCACCTCATAAGCCCATATTAGATTTATAGTTGGGTTTACATTGTGAGAAGTGTTGAATTTAAATCAAGGGAAGTAATGTTAAAACTGTACAATGCACTAGTAAGACCTCATCTTGAATATTGTGTGCAGTTCTGGTCACATCGCTATAAAAAAGATATTGCTGCTCTAGAAAGAGTGCAAAGAAGAGCGACCAGAATTATTCCAGGCTTAAAAGGCATGTCATATGCAGACAGGCTAAAATAATTTAATCTGTTCAGTCTTGAACAAAGAAGACTACGTGGCGACCTAATTCAAGCATTCAAAATTCAAAAAGGTATTGACAGTGTCGACCCAAGTGACTTTTTCAGCCTGAAGAAAGAAACAAGGACCAGGGGTCACAAATGGAGATTAGACAAAGGGGCATTCAGAACAGAAAATAGGAGGCACTTTTTTACACAGAGAATTGTGAGGGTCTGGAATCAACTCCCGAGTAATGTTGTTGAAGCTGACACCCTGGGGTCCTTCAAGAAGTTGCTTGATGAGATTCTTGGATCAATAAGCTACTAACAACCAAACGAGCAAGATGGGCCGAATGGCCTCCTGTCGTTTGTAAACTTTCTTATGTTCTTATATGTTAAGTTACAGAGATGGGCAAAACAGTAAACCATTTAAATAGGAAACAGTTGTCCACAAATGTATTTAAAATATATAATTTAGTGTGTGTGTGTGTGTATATATTAAAAAAACCCACTAAATTCTGGTATGAAAATCAAATTGTTCTGCTTGCCTTCACAAAAACACAGCTTGCATATGACATTCATTCTCCTCATGCTGTTGAAGGTGATGGCAGAATGAGGGTTGTTTATCTTACTGAGTGACTGAGGGTCAGAAAGCTTCCAGGGTGGAAGCCTGTGTCTGCTGCAAAAACTGTGTAGTAGTGAGGATGTGTGTGTTTCCTGCCTAATATATTTGAAATAACTTAACATGCTTGGAAGCAATGATATTAATTTGAATGCAAATTTCTTAATTACCAGTGAAATAAAAGACTATAAAAGAAACAAAAGCTCATCATTTTTTTTAAATGTAAGTACCTGTATCTGTATTTGTTTACAACAGGCTGAATGGTGAACTTCCTCTTTTTGTTCTTTTTAGATTACTATAAAAAGGAAGCTGTGCAGTGGCCAGAGCAATGTGTTGAGATGGGGGAGGGCATTACAACACAATGGATTCTCCTCGCTTTCCTACAGGACCAGAGGTGCAGCAGCCAGGAATATAAGAAGGAACTGGACACTTTGGAAAATGAGTTGAATAAGAAGATTCCTTTGATTTCAAACTACTCCAGTCTCTGGAGAAACAATCAAGACTGTTTCAGTGATGGTGATGAGGGAGAGCTTCAGACAGATGGGCATTTTTGTTCTGACATTAGAAATATCTGCAGAGAGATGCAGCCTGATGTACAAGGTATGGTGATTTTTTCTTTGTATGTTATTGTGAATTGGCCCATATAAGGAACTTTCTTTACCTTTGGTTTCCATCTGAAGTAGAAGAGATCTTTGTGGTCTCAAAAGCCAGGAAATTGTTTAAATCTGTTCAGCTATCCTTTTAAAAGGGAGCGTCATAATTTAATGTATTATCCATAATGTATTAGAATTATCTGATAAGTCAATGTTTTACAGCTTGTACCCTGGTCAAAGAGATTTATAATATATTTAATTATAGACATATATAAATTACTACTTAATAGAAAAGGCTATTTGTCTTAAGGCATGCTAACCAAGATTTCTATTTTCTTGCCTTTAATTAGCAATGTTATCACTGTCTCTCTCTTCTTCAGTTGAATATCTTTTAGTTCTTGCTTTCATTGTATACTTCAGTTTGGAACATTGTTAGTCAGAGTTACACTAGAAAATGTTGACATTTATTTTAAAAAATAAGTCACTAATATATTTATAGGTATACATTTAAAAAAAAAATTGTTCCTGTACTGAAAGTTTTTAAAATTTAAAATATGCCTAATTCGTTGTCTATTTTATCCTTGAAAACAATGTTGGATCACTAGGCAAGTATATATTAAAAAAAAAAAAAAAAAAAAAGTTTTTACATGAACACAATCTGAAAAGCTTGGTGAAGATTATAGGAATACATATACTGCTTTTTTAATGTATACCCAGTACTGTATCTAAAAAAAATAAATAAAAAAAAAACACAGGGCACCACAGTGAATAAGGTATGAGGTTCAGTTATTGCTGTGAAAAACATGTCAACAAAATGGTGTGAAATACACAAGGCTGCAGATTTAAAATAATATACATCAAAACTGTTGACATGTAGAGGAATTCTGCCAGTCAGGCAGAGGAAGTTTTACCACAGCTGTGCCTTTTGTGTTATTAAAATGAGGAAGGTATACAGTGAAACTACCCATTAGTACCAGAGCATTTTAACTATAGCTATTTATCTTCACAAAAAGCTTGTTTATGTTGAATGGCATTCAGTGTATCCCAAGTTTATGGTACACAGTGTTTTCAAGTAGTTCAAACTCGCACCAATGGTCTAACAGCAAACGGAAAATGTGGGCCACAGAAAACAATGTAGAACCAAAAGATTCTCAGCAAGGGAAGGGGGAACACTGATGTTTATTTTGCTTATGAGAGATGGGTAGATATTTTAAAAATCGACAGAGGACTCTTCCATGAATTTGCTGTTTATGAAAGAGTTACCTCCATATTATGGCACACACATTGCACAGTTTAATATGACATACAATGTTTACTTTTTGGTATTTCGTTTTAAAATCTATACTTTTTACAGAATTAAAAATTCTTATGATGTGATGATGGCAACATGCTGTACATTGTAACACATGTACAGTGCCTTGGAAAAGTATTTGCCCCCTGTCTGATTTTCTGCATTTTTGAGCCCTCTTGAGGTGTTGTGGGCTTGTCAACGAAACACCGATGATGGAAGGTGCCCACTTGAAGTCCCCAGACATGTACCCTACTTTGCTCAATCCAGACGGTTGTCATGCTGATGCGCTGGGGAGACCACACTGGGTTGATCCCTGCAGCCAGCATCTCAGCCGTTGTGTGTGCTGATGCACTGGGGAGGCAAAATGAGCTGATCCCTGGAGCCTGCATTATACTTCAGCAATCAACACCAGACAGAAGGATATCTACATCATCAGATGGAAAACAACGCAAGTGGATGGAGATGCAGATGGTACGTCTTAGTTGGTGCTTATCTTGACAAGAGCTCTACTCTTGTAAGGGAAATCAGTGTCAAAAATATGCAAAAATGCAGAAAATCAGACGGGGCAAATACTTTTTCACGGTACTGTGTGTGTGTGTGTCTATATGTATATATCCTTTTTAAAAAATTTCATTTAGTCGTTGCCAGTGGTTTTTTAGCCCGGTTTTCTCCTCAATTTGGAATGCCCAATTATTGTTTTTATCCCGGTTCACCTCTGCAACCCCCCGGCATCTTGGGAAACAGAGGCTGAAACACGGGTCCTCCATTATTTTTCGCACTGCAGATCCACAGCGAAGCCACCAGACCTATAGTGCTGGAGGACAACACAGATCTGAATGGCTCCACTGCAGACCCGCAGGCACCCTATCAGCCACAGGTGTCACTGGTGCGCGGTGAACTGTAGATTGCACTGCCAACATTAGAAAAAAATGCAAACACATTACATATA
Organism: Polyodon spathula; assembly: GCF_017654505.1. Lineage (NCBI taxonomy): Eukaryota > Metazoa > Chordata > Actinopteri > Acipenseriformes > Polyodontidae > Polyodon > Polyodon spathula. The sequence goes on along the minus strand of NC_054541.1, from coordinate 18,339,283 downwards.
GGCATAAAACATTAAATAAAAGTTTAGGATGTTAATTCTAAACATTGTGGATGCGTGTGTCAAGCACAATCATACAGATAAGAAAAAAAAAACTGAAATGGCAATTTAGACAACAGCTAATAACAGATACGAGGCTTAGAGAGTATTAAAAGCAGGGAGAAGTGGGTCTTGAGAGTTGATTTGAAGCGAGCGATTGTGGGAGCTGCACGCACTAAAGCTGGGAGAGAGTTCCAGAGTCAGGGCCATGAAGCTAAAAGAGCGCTGTCAGAGTGTGGCGCGCTTTTCCTTGGGTGTAACCAGCAGGCCTGAGTCAGAGGACCTCCGCTTGCGTGCAGGGACGTAGCTGGTCAGCAGGCTGGAGAGGTACTCTGGACCTGTGTGATGAAGGGCCTTGTAGGCAAGCAGGAGAATTTTGAAAGTAATCCTGAACATAACAAGTAGCCAGTGCAGTTGGGCAAGACTGAGTAATGTGATCATGTTTTTTACATCTGGTAAGGATCCTAGCAGTGTTATTTTGAACCAGCTGCAGTCTGTTTATGGCGCGTGACGGAGGACCACCATAGAGAGAGTTGCAGTAGTCGATTCAAGAGAAAATTTATGCATGAAAGAGTATCTCTGCAACCGGGAGGGAAAGGTAGGGACAAACCTTTGAGAGGTGGTAGAAGGATTTGACTACAGAGGAGATTTGGGCATCAAAGGAGAGGTTACTATCCAGAAGTACACCAAGGCTTCGACTTCGTACAGTGGTGAAAGGCAGCAGCAGACAGTTTCCGAGGTTTGAGGCAGCAATATTGATATTGATCCTACTAGAAGTAGTTCAGATTTGTTGGTGTTGAGCTGAAGAAAATTGGCAGACATCCAGGCCTCAATGTCTTGGCTGCAAGCTGAGAGCTGAACCATGGCCAGGGTCTAGTTTTAGGTGGAGCTGGGTGTCATCAGCATAGGAGTGAAACATAAGGCTATGTGGCAGATAAGGTGACCCAAGGGGAGCATGTAGATGTTGAAGAGAAGAGGCCCGAGAACAGGCCCTTGGGGGACAAGATATAAACCTCATGACTACAGTTCCAATATGGCACTGCCCCACTGAAAGGACAGGTGTTATTAAAGCCATTTGTTGTGCGACTGCCGTGGGACTCTTTTATTCAAATTGCTACAGTATTGGAAGTCTGTTTCAAATTGTGTAATATGGGGCTGTAAACATACTACCTGCAGTGCTAAGTGAACTCAAGTGACTATTTTAGAAAGGCGGTGAAGAGAAAGCAAAAACATTAATCTTATTAGAAATCCAATTACAAGGCTTTATTCATGCCACAACTTGCCTACCATGCTGGTGTATAGTACCGGTAATATACTTTTACAGGCATTCTACCCCCCCCCCCCCCTCCCCCCTCTCCTTTTCATTTACGGTTCATTGAGTTTATACTTGGAGGCAGATAGACACATGGGCTTGTATATGAAATTAAAGGTGTAACTGTATTTTCACAGAAAACAGCCCATACATCCATTTGAGTAATTATACAGTAAATTATTGCACTTTGGGTAGAAGTTCCTGCATGTGCTAGTGATGGGGAAAGTGAAGCTTCTCAAACCATTAGTTGGGGAAAAGGTTCACTGATCCACACGTACAGACAGTACATATTTATTGGTTAAACTCAGTAGTTACCGCTACGGTATAAACTATATGTATAAGGTATTAGTACATCAATGTTTGTGTAGTATGTCTGGATAAAGCATGAGGGGACTTTTTTTGGTCACTTGATTTGAAAAATAAGTGAACACAGTATTTAAATCAAATAGGAATACGATTTAAACAAATAGGGTTTGTATAATTGTATAGCTTGTTTCATTAGCTAAAATGAATGATGAGTGGATCACCAGTAATGTGAGGAATCAAAAATAAATCATTATTTCTCAATTTAATGAATTAACTTTCCACATTTGCTTTTTTTTACCAACTAAAAAAAGGTAATTGAATTGGAATCTTATGGGAGGTACTACCCTTGTACACAGGAAGCAAAGTCTCGAATTAGCCTAGGCTATATATGGAACATACCTACTCTTCCTTATAGTACCTTGATTTCGTACCTTTAACTTTTGCTCAGGAAATGCTGATGATGTTGGTGCAGCAAGGCAAATCGCAGCAAATCTGATTGAGATCGCAGATCAGCTGAACCAAAGTGTGGTTTCACGGGCCTCTGACAATTTACTCAGGAGGATGCAAAACAGAATTTCACAAGTAAGTAGTGCAAATATAGAAATGCAAGTTTACATCATTTCGAAAAGTACAGATGATTACGATGAGTACCCCGAACAGGGTTTGATCCAACTAGTTCAGACTAGCGAGGGTCTACTGTACTCTACAACATATGATACAGTGAGTGTTATCTACAATCAGTAAAGCCATAATAAACCAAACATATATATGTCGGTTTCCTGTAACCTGTCCTACTACCGTTTATTTTCAACCCTAACTAAATGCAATTTCGTGTATCCTTGAACAGGGCTGTCCAGTGGATGACTCTGGAGCTCCAAAGTATGGCTCTTTTGATTTGGAGGGGAGGTTGAACAATCTAGTTTTTGGTAGAAGCAAGGCCGAATGCAAAAAACAAATAATGTCATTTGTAATGTTTAAAGAGCACAGTACTGAAACCGTGCATAGTCTGATTAAAGATTATTTGTAATTAAGGCTGTTTTGTTATTATTAACACATCAAATCTCATATTTGTAGTACAATCAAAGAACAAACCTGTACTAAAAGTTTCTCCTGTTACAGTTCTCAGTACATTCATTCGAAACATACTAGCCAGCTGTTAACTTGTACTTGTGTTGAGTAGAAAAAATGTATAAAAAAATCTGTTGCCCACCTACCTAACTTTAGAAAGCAGAGTTGGGTTATAGGCTACCAATAGTTTTTTATGGGGTGGTTGAACTAAGCTTTGTACTTCCTTTCACAAGGAAGCTGTATAACTGCCCCCATACAGATCCTGCACCTCTTTGCTTTATGTAGGACTGGACCAGCTTGCTGTCCTTCGAAGTGGAGCGCTTGATGCGGCAGGGCATCCCGGGGTTGCAGCAGTTCCCTCAAGAGAAAGTCATGCTCACCCTCACCATGGTGCTAGTGCAGAACATTGGAGTGCATGCTCCCACTTTGCTGCGCAGCTTTTTCAGTACTGCTGTGCAATACATTAACGAAAACCTCCAGAACTTCATACGAGATCAAGGAGGATGGGTAAGTGTCAGTTTCTGTATATATGGGGCCCGTTGGGTTATTCTCATAACCCTGGTTCTCTGAAATAGAAATGTAACCATTACCGTATGGGTGATTACCTGGTAAAAGACCCTGAACCTGAATAGATTATACCAAGACTGCGTGCCAGTGCCTGTGACGCAGTCATGCCCACCTCCAAGGGCATAAGAAGACTGCACGCACAGATACCAGCATCATTTTCCCTTCAAGCATGCTGCAGTCATTGACACCGCGACCTTCGAGGTTAATGGTTACATTTCTATTTCAGGGAACCAGGGTTATGATAATAATCTAACGTTCCCTATCAAATGTGAAATGTAACCATTACTGTATGGTGAGTACCAAAGCCGTAGCAAGGGCAGTATTGCATAATGACTGAAATGCTACAAGGCAAAGCCGAAGGCTACCTTGAGTGTTACCGTATGAAACCCCAGTAACTAGTAGCTAGGGCTAAAAAATTGAGGGAGAAACTCACCTCTATGTTATGTTGTAAGGGTTGAACCTTAAGCCGCCCTCAGTAATCGAGTTCCAAAGCCAGGGTTTTGGGAATCCATGACAGTCAGTCGATAGAACCTTTTAACGGTATGGGAAGTAGCCCACACTGCTGCATTGCAAATGTCCTTGATAGATGCACCCTGAAACAATGCCCACAATGTTGCCATGCCTCTGGTGGAATAGGCAGTGAGCTTTTCTTGAGGGGGCAAGTTGGCTTGCTAATAAACAGTCCTGACTGTTATCCGTTTATATAGTCTTTGCTTAGACAGGGTTTGACCATGGGACTTCGCTGCATAAGACAAGAAATAGTTCAGACTGCCCCCAACTCCTGTCCTGTCAACATAATACACTAGTGCCTGCACAGGGGAAAGCATATGGAGCTGTCACTCCCTGTCAGACTGGGAAGGAGGCGGATGGAAAGTCTCCAATTCCACAGACTGGTTGACATGAAATGCTGATATAGTTTTCAGCAAAAAAAAGCAGGATTGGCATGAAGCGGAACTTTTGTCCTGGCTTCTGCAAAAATTAAACACAAATCACTCACCTGCTTAGAGGATGTGATTGCAAGCGAGAAAGCTGTTTTGAGGGATACAAATTTCAGCTCCGCTGAATGCAATATCCTTTACAGGTGGCCAAAGCAACTGAGCTCTCTTCAAAAATTGCTCCGCCAGGAAGTGAGCTCCTGGGGAGACGGAGTCAATTTTGACATGGCAAGCTGAAATAGTTGCCAGATAGACCTTTTTTTTCATATGAGCTACACCTCCCAAAAAATTATCAAAAAATGTAAAATAATAATAATAATAAAAATAATAATAATAATAAAAAAAAACTGCTGATTTCAACTTATTTCCAAGTTTTATATAAAAAAGCTTTTTCCAAGGATTTCAAATGTGAACTCAGAATTGAAATATATTGTACAGTTCCAGAGCTAGACAAGGTTTTACAATGCATAGCAGAAATCAACCTCCAAAATCGCAAATGCAGACCAGGCCTAAGACTTTCCAGAAACTGAGATTGGAAACATTACCCTGTTTGAGATACAATTATATTTAAGTATAAAAATAAAGAAACAACACACAAGATATTAAGTCAAAAATATATATTTTTTAATTTAAACAAGAAGCAAATTACAAATATTGGTAAAATAGTTTTTAATTGAGCACTCTGATGGGATCAGAATAGCTTCTATGCACTTCAAAAATCACAGGGAGCTAGAGAGAGGCCAAATGGCAGTACACAGAACTTGTTTGCTGTTCCTGGCAATGCGAACCTCAGGTACCTCTTGTGCCCTGGTCTTATGGGGATGTGGAAATATGCGAATTATACCAGTCACCTGGCCTGATTGACTCCAACAGCTGTTGCATGGTCAACATACTGAACCGCCGTCAACTGATACAGGTTGGTCTGAGGCCACCATCCTGCTTGAACACCAGGAAGTACCTGGAGTAGAACCCTTCTATCAAATGGAGAGGGTGTACCGTGCAAATAGCTCACTTTTGTAGCACAGCTGTCACCTGACACATCACCGCAACGTCTCGCGGGTCCATAAATAACGTCGTAGAAGTGCTATACCAAAGAGCCAATTGCAGCGTCTACGGGAGGAAATACGGGCCAAACCCAGCTCTGTGTCATGCAGGCCGTACAACGCTCACATCAACCGGGTGACCCCAGGACGATTGGATTTCAGAAAGAAAATCCGGATGCACAGGGGTGAGGTGGGGTGAGGTGGGGTGGGGTGGAGGGGACTAAACTGGAGAAGGAGCAGGCTTATCCGTATGCCTCATCTGAAGGCCAGGGCACTTGCAATCTTGCAGTGGCCCTTTTAACCCTTAGCAGTCTGTAAAACCAGTTTAAAAGGCTCTGCATAGCAAAAGGACATCTGTACTGCATCTCCAGCCAAGCCTCGCTCCTTGTTCGCTCTATTTTTCACACCTCATTGTAGACGTGCATACTCATAAATCCTCTCCTGATCACTCGTTTCATTGCCAAACTCCTCAATAATGCGATCCAAGTCATTATTTTATTACTATAACATCTCAAAAAGCTCTGCAAATGTCAGTGATATTCTTTGAGCGCTGGATGCGGAAGCAGCTACCTCCTTTGTTTGTGTCCGTGTTATCTCTGGGGTGCAGGGTCTATCTGAATTGCTCAGATACGCATCTTTGGTTTTTTCAGCTTCATTCAGCTCCTATCAGTTTCACTAGGCCATTGAAAGGTTTTCTCTGATTTTTCCGGAGAAAAAATTACTAGAGACATGTGCTTCTTGTCTTTTTGATGATGTTGGACAGGGTTAATCAGTAGCAGAAGAGACTTAACTGCTGGTAATGGGATGTCTACCTCCTCAGAGGGAAACTCTGTTTCACCCACCTGTGATGGACAGCATATCCTCCTGCTGCCAGTCTGTGCTTAAAGCCCTGTTTTGCTCCAAGGGATCAGGAATGGCGGGGGGCGGGGGGGGGGGAGGGTCAGGCAGATGAGCTCTCCAGCACAGCACCACCTGGAGAAGGTACAGCCATGTCTTTAACAGATGATGGGGGAGAGCCCTGCCCAAGTGGAATGGACATGGAGTCCACAGAGCTGCGAGACACCTGTTTCCCCAGCGTGCATTTTGAAAAACTTGCAGAAGCTGCCTGTTTTGCATGCTCTGGCCCCAGACTAGAAGAGCACCTGCTGTGCTTATCCTCCACTGAGAGAATGGCCTTGCATATGTCACAGGGATAAAACCCCAACATACAAACAGCAATGCAGTGTAAAAAAACTGCTGCCTCAGTCTACTCGAGCAGCAGCGCCGCTGCATAGTAATATCTTAGTGTATAGTACTGTATGCAACAAGGTGGACGCAGTGTACAATACTATAAAAACTGTAACGGGGCAGTTGAAGATTGGAACCAAGTCCTTTGGTACTGGACCAGTTATGGTGGGAACTGGGTCGGTGACTTTGTACCGAGTCAGAATGGTATGGAACTGGGCGTGACCGGGATGGTTTGGTACTGGTATGGTTTATTACCGGTACGGTACACGTGCGATGACTTGCACCGGGCCGGTACAGTAACATTGGTTAGGTACCCTTGGTCATGGCCTGGCTTGCAGCTTTGGTATAATCTGTTCAGGTTCTTTAGGAGGTAAACATGTGCGTGTTTTGTGTTATGTTGTCTTATATGTATTTGTGCACGGAGTGTGAGTCATCACAAGTGACTTAAAATATATAGTTGTATTTAGGCACGGGAATTGCACAATTACTCCACGTGCAGATTAAACTGGGTATTAGTATGGAAGCATGGAGAGCACAATTAGTTCTCGTGCTGAAGTACCGAGATTCTAATTGAAATTGGTTTGGTGAGTGAAGAACAGGATAGAGAGGGGAGAGAAATCAATTATAAAATAATAATGTGTGCTGGAAGCTGAGCACGATACTTATTTGTTTCATGTTCGTCCACTGTTTGTCCATCTGTTTCTTTTGACCAGTGTGCCGTTTTGTTTTGTGTTTTGTGAAAGTCTTGTTTGTTTAAAGTCTTTTGTTTAATAAATAACTGAGCACCGTGGCATCTCAGTTTACACCCCGCAGTTACCTTGTGTGTTGTGGATTAATTTCCTGGCCTGACGTCACCAACAGTCATCCTGGTCACACACCCATACGGTAATGGTTACATTTCGTACTGGATAGGGAACTGTGTATTGATGTAAATAGAGACTTCTGTATCATGCCTTTAAGTACTGAATTACATTATCCATTAAGAGAACTAAACATGCATTATTGCAGTTTTTAGCCAAAATAAAGATGCAAGAGAAGTCGACCTAGAGTTAAGCCCAACAATTGTATGGGTTTTGCTACAGTTTATGATGACCATGGAAATGTTGTCATATCTTTTTATGACATTTAATTTACATTAATGTAAACATAAGAATCTGTACGCTTGTTTATTTCATTGTTGTATGTGGGGAAAACGCCAAAATCCATATATTCACATTTGGAAACCATATTCATCCCACAAACTCTGACCTGTGACAAGTAGTTGTAGTTGAGTGCACCTAGTTAGTAGAGAATGAGTCATTTAAGCTGTATGTATTCATGGGAATTGTGTAAAATACAGATCACTGAACAGTGGAAGGAATAACACCCCGTTCACACTTACTGAGTCGGCCTTGGGCCGCCTCAATTTCCCTTCACAGTTGAGGTTTTAGGGGGCCTAAGTGCGTTCACATATGTGGCTGAAAAGGAAGCCTAAATTGCGGCAAAGTGCTTGTCAGGAATGTAAACAATGATGTAAACACAGCATTCCCAGAAGTCAACATAAGAGATTGAGTTGGGAAATTTGCAGACGTAAATAATGCAATCTTATTTTTTTGCAACACTGTTGGCACTGTGCTTATTGCAAAAGATACGATAAAGGCGTGTGTTGACAGTGCAGTCGGTTACTGTGGAAAGAAGCGATCGTGTTGGATCATGCGTAAATGCAGCAAACAAGGACGTGTACATTACATTAGTCACAATACAGATTATTATACTAATGGTGACTGAATATGCAGCATCGTATGCATTATTTATCAATATTGAGATTTACAATCTTAGCTACAATATGAAATATATATACACACACGCACACACACACAAAGAGAGTGCAAGTTGCATTGTTTTAATGAAAGCTGTACGATGAAGAAATACTTAATTCATGACTCACCCAGCATCATCATCGTCAAAAGTGTCGGTGTATTCAGTGCATTCCCCATTGCCATTTAACGGGCTGGAGATCACCGTAGGTTCCAAAAAATCCAAGATCCGTGGTAGGTTTATTTCTGGCCTGCTGCTCAGTATTTCCGAGAGTTCTCGGACAAACTTGCAGGTTTTCACCAGAGATAACACAGACATAAAGGAGACTGCAGCTTCTACAGCCAGCACTCAAAGAATATTACAGACATTTGCAGAGCTTTTTGAGATGTTATAGTAATAAAATAATGACTAGGATCGCATTATTGAGGAGTTTGGTGATAAAACGAGTGATCAGGAGCGTATCTACGTCTATAGAGGTAGGTGAAAAATACAGCGAACAAGGGGTAGGGCTTGGCTGGAGATGCAGGACTGTCATTTTGCAATTCAATACATTTTAAACCTGTTTTACTCGGGGGGGGATTTTTTAAACAGCATGTGTGAAAATGAATTGGACCTGATGCGTCTGACAAGCGCTGAATAAATGGACCACTAAGGGTTCATTTCTGCATCGTCCCAGGTGCTACCCCTTAAAACTGACATTGTTTTGATCTAGTACGCTCGACCTAGTAGGGGAGTGGTTTGAGGTACATCACCACACTGACTCGTTAAGGCCAGCCCAGGGCCTGCGTTTGGTTCACACACGCAGCTAGGCCGGCCCTGAGGCAGCATTGGTACTTTTTAGGCCACATCAAAAAGCTGATCTAAATTTCACCCAGCCCAGGCCCGCCTTTTCATTTTTCAAGCGTTCACACGAGATAAGGCAGCTTGACCGGGGTGTAAGATCATTTTTTATAAGACTAACAGCAATCGAGTGGCTTTGAGATGCACATTCTATATATGGCTACTCTATGTAATTTCACCGCAGCAGCATTTAGACAGGAGCGTGTAAGCATTATTAATGTCTCAGCATAAAGAATGTTTGTTATAATGTAAAAGGTGGGTTGTTTAATTCATGCATACTGTTAATGAGCTGAGTGATTGTTTTGCAATTGTATGCATTTCCTATATGTATAATCTCAAATTGATTTTAATGATAATTTGCAGTTTATTCTATAAATTGTGTCTTATTTTGAACAGGGAGGAATTTAACCATGGAAAGGGAATTCAAGCTGCCAGATCTGGTTATGTAGCAAACATCTTCATATTACATGTTTTACCATGAAAAAAAAAAAAAAATTATATATATGTAAAATGTCTAGGGACCATTCTTTGTTTTGTTTCTTTGTAATTAAAAAAAAAAAAAAAAAAGTGTTAACACTTAGTTTTGTAAAATATATTTTTATTAATGATTGTTCAGTACATTAAATAATCTTAATGCAGTTATTTGTGCAAAAAATGTAACAAGCTTTTGTGTTACCTAATGTTTATAAGTCATTTATGTAGAGCGGTTTAAAATATTTGTAATGTACTTTTATACTGCATTTTCTTTTATCGTAGTAATAAATACTCCTAGAATGTTTAATTTGTTTTGATTTACATAGTCTACCAAATAATTTACAGAAGTTGCATTTTAAAAGTTCAACACAAACACAGACATTGATTCAGTTATGAATAACTTTGAGACCGCTACAACACAACATTATTTTTTAAACTACACTTTTTATTGTCTGCTCTGTACATTTATGAAATTCAGTGAAAGCTGGGGCTTTTACAACTGTACTGTTCTGTCAAAACCTGCAATTACAAGAAGGTACCTTTAGAAAGTTTAAGGATCCCAAAGTGCAGTATCCTGACCCAAATCAACTATTAACAATGTTAAGCATCATTTTATTCTCTATTTCTCTCAATACCCACCTAATCCAGGTACCTGTACAAAACTATTTACTGAAGTGGGGTTAGGACAGGCAGCGGGCAGGTGAAATAACACCAAAATTACCTTTCACAAACCTTTTTATCAAAATTCCACAACCAAAAAATAAAGAAGTTAATGATTCTCCCTTATGTTCGCATTTTTGTTTTGTCAGTTGACAGTGGAACTTAATCTGGGTTGTAAGAAGCCTGAATTTCTGGAATTTTACAATTAAAGCGGTATCTCAATGGCTATTGATAGTTTCTGGCTGGGCTGGCGTTTGACAAGAGGTTCAAATGGTTCCTAAGAACCACAGCCAGTAATGTACCGTAACATGGAAAACTAGACATTGACAGTATGTTGAATAACTGCCCTATCAACACTATCGAAATAATGTCTAATCAATATGAAACCATGATTGCCATTCACTTCATATTTTCAAAACATGTTAATTGTGCATTATTTAAGTAAAGTGAAAAGGGTATTAAATGTAACAGATGCCCAAATAACTAAAGTGATACACATTCATCACAATTGGATGTTTAAGTAAAACGGGACAGGCACCTCCACAATTAAGTGGATAAGAGTATGTCTATAGAAAAGGGAGGGGCAGCTGTATGAATAACTTTTCCCTTCAATTCCTGAATATTGTTAACTTCATCAAAGCACAATGTACTTTAAATCTAAAAGCAGGAATCGCTAATTTTTCCTTTGGCATGTATTGTTCATTAACATAATTTGTAACACGCTCATCGCAAATGACTAAATACAGAGAAGCGAGCTGTGTTTAGACTAAGCACAAGCAACTTTCTTCACCTTTAGAAGCTACAATGATCCACCTGAAGGTTGAAGTGGGGAGCTTACAAACACAGCACTGAAGTGCCATTGGATTACAGTGAAACACGGAAATGAATATATGCCAAAACAAAAATGTAATTGTAAATGTGTTTATGAATTTGAAATGTTTTCATAAAAGGAACCTAGTTCCCCACAGTGAAAAACATAAAGCTTCTAGTTTGACCCGAAACTCTCAAACACAGTAAACTGGTAATATGACCTTTATATAAAAGCTATTCTACTACCTGAAACACTTTTTTTTTTTTTTTTTTTTTTTTAGCTCTGATGATACTGAAGGGGATTAATAAGAACTTAATTTCTGTATATATATAATGAGAGCTAGGAGTAAAAGTGTAGCAACTTGAGTCATAGTGCATAAACTGCATAATATCAAACAAGTTCAAACGCTGCCATTGTAATGAAAACATACCTGAATACCCCCACCCCCACCCCCACAGGGCATGTGATCAAAAAATAAATCATGATATTAAACCAACTTATCAAGGATGCATTTTCCCTTTACAACACAATTTTTCAGTAACTCTTCAAAAAGGTCAATTCTTAAGCATGTTCCTAATCAATTCCCTACCTCAACAGTGTATCCAGTCATTTTTAGTATCCTATGTTACTACATATTTTTCAAGATTTTGCATATTCACACAAAATGTAGACATACTTTAGATCACACCGGCCCTAATTTGAGTGATCCAGCTACACCACTTTGACCCATTTTATTTCAGATAATCAAAAAATGTTATCCTACCCGGTTTACAATTTTCCAAAAGGTTTTCAATTCCTTCCTCTTGTTACACTCCTAGGTAATACTTACTTTGTTTATTGCAGCAAGAAAACATTCCTTAGAAAAGAGGATTTCATTTTGGAACAGTACCAGTTTTTTTTTATTTATATATATATATATATATATATATATATATATATATATGATATATATATATATATATATATCTTACATTGGATGTAAGGGTTGGATTAAGGGAAACAAACAGGTTTAAAAAAAATAACATGAATTTGAAATTCTTTTTTTACTATGCATTTGCCTGCACTCAATCCAGAATACATTCACATTTTCATTTATAACCTTAAAGACTACTAGAATGGAACTGAAACCACCCTGAATCTAAAAGTTAGATTCATCACAAAAAACTATAACTGGTTTTGTGTCCAACTTTTAAAGAAGTGTAAAAGGACCAATGATTGTCTTCACTTAAACAGATCAGTTTGTAAAGTTAATGAATCATTACTAAGCAATCCGGTTCACTAAGGGGGACCTTAAAAGCGGGTACACTGCTTTAGCTGGAGAAGACTTGGTTAAGACCCTCTCTTTCAACCCCAGGTGAATGCAGTTTGTATTTTTATAGCATGCAGGGGGTGGAGGGGTCGCAGAGGAGAAGAACTGGGGTCCAATCTTATTGCAAGTCTTAAAACCCTAAGACCCCTTTAGATTACACAGCCACACAAGAGAAAGAATGGAGCCTGCAGAGTTCCAGTGAAGTTTAGATAATGGGAAGATTAAATTGCTGAATAACTGTTGTATCTGGAAGTGGGAAACAGATCATTCAGACTTCAGGATAAATGGGATATTAGCAATTTCATTACTATAGTCTAACATTAGTGTACTTTGCCTTGACCACCATGCTATAATACATTACACTGCACCAAGGCAACTTTGGTGGCATCTCCAGTATTACTCTATTTTATTCATAAATCTCGCACTTGCGATACAGGTCTCCAATGCTTGTCACTGTAAACATGTATTTTCATTTTAAAACCTGGTAAGTGTTAACCACTTTAATGGCACAGTGGAGCTCCTTAAAGGGTTTGGGATATCTTTTTTTTTATTTTTTTTTATCCATTTCAGCAGATCTATGTTGTGATCATTTACATATAAAGGATCATACACAACAGGCAATGGACAAAAATCAGGAGGTTAGATATGAACTTCAAAACACTTAAGTTACAATTCTAAGGTAAAACTAATAAGTCAAGCAGAGAAACGTTATGGCTAGTGCCTTCTTCACTGTACTGGACTTATTTATAGTTTTACCTTGGACACTAAAAAAACAGCTTGTTGAAAAACAGGGCAGGGTTACTGAACCCAGTGTCTCAGGCAAACGTGCCCCCGAAACTTTCACTATCTCCATTCCCTCAAGACAACAGGGCTTGAATACCCTGTTAAAATGCTTTAGAATTACAATACAAGTAAAAACCATCATATCATAATCAATGCATCGCTGCACAGACAGTAATATTGAAAAATAGGGGGAAAAAAAATAGAAACCCTTAATTTAAATTTAATACATAGACTGGTAGCAATAACATCCTAATACTAACTTTTCAAATTTAAGCCTAGAAATGGTGGGCAGCCTGTCGTGGTTTAGAAATCCTAAACTATTTTTTCCTCAGAACCAGCGCTACGACAACAACCAGCGCCACCACTGCTATGGCAGCTGTACCCCCGTAGTACAGGAATGCATTGTCGTCTGCCAAAGAGATGTCCTTCTCCCCTTCTGGTGGCACCGTTTCTAGCTTCTCCTCTGGAGCCAAGGGCACATTTTCTGCTTCCTTCTGGGCTTTTGGCACCACTTTTGGGCTCTCTTTCAAAATATCTACCACCACCTCTTTTATTCTTAGCTCCTCAGCCTGCGCAGCCGGTTTGGCTGGCTCCGTTACAGGTTCCACGATTGCAGGAGGCTTGGGTGGTTCTTCTGCTATTTTCGGTGCAGTTTCAGCTGCTGCAGGTTGCTGTACGGGTGCAGGCTCTGGCACACTGCTTGGTGTCTCCTTTTGAGGGAAGACGACGGTAGCAGCAGCAGCCGGTGGTGATAGATCAGTCTGCTCAGGCAGAGCAGTGGATTCCAGCAGTGCTGGTGGGGTCAACGGTGGCTCCTCCTGAAGTTGAGCCTTCAAAACTAACTCTTGGGCCTCCTGGATTTCCAGGACTTCAGCCACCGATATAGCCCCTTCTTCCTCTGCAATCTCCTCCTTCTCCACGTGAACTATGTCCGAGTTGGAGGAGTTATTCTCGCTCCTGTCCTCCCCTCCCTCGTTGCTGTCAAGGCTCTTGAGGTCTTCTGGGTCCATGGTTACCTGTGCCCAGGACTCTGGTCCAAGGGAGACTGGCAGGCTCTCTGTCTGCCAGCTCTGGCTCACTGAAAGGGACACGGGCAGGCTGTCAGACCGCCAGGAGCTCAGGACTGCGAGCGACTCGGGAGAGCTCACCTGGCCAGAGTTATCGCTAGTCAGGATGTAGATGTCGTTGCTGTCCTCGACAATGATCCCTTGGTCCTCCTCTTCCTCCAGACTGAAAACTGTGCCCTGCAGGGGGAAGCAGAGACCAGCATATTAAAACATTTGACTAATTGTGACATAACAGATGAACAGGTCTTTCCTTATATATCCCAGGATTCTGATACTCTCAACAACTAGAACACATCTGCAAGGATATGCATTCCTCTACAAGTGACAAAAGTACAGCTATGAAGTGAAACCTGCTGAATAATGTTACTTTAACATTTTATGTACTACTATTCTGGTTTCCTGTAGACGTCTGCAATATCATTTTGTAGTTTCTTTGATTACATGATGTTAAATAAAAGATATATATATATATATATATATATATATATATATATATATATATATATATATATATATATATATATATATATATATAATAATATATTATATTATACAGAGTTAATTGTCCAAAATGTCTGTCTCAATTGTCCAGTCTTGCAATTTTCCAGTCTGTCATTCAAAATGATCTAGACAAGATTCAGAACTGGGCAGACACATGGCAAATGACATTTAATAGAGAAAAGTGTAAGGTACTGCATGCAGGAAATAAAAATGTACATTATAAATATTATATGGGAGATACTGAAATTGGAGAAGGAATCTATGAAAAAGACCTAGGAGTTTTTGTTGACTCAGAAATGTCTTCATCTAGACAATGTGGGGAAGCTATAAAAAAGGCTAACAAGATGCTCGGATACATTGTGAAAAGTGTTGAATTTAAATCAAGGGAAGTAATGTTAAAACTGTACAATGCACTAGTAAGACCTCATCTTGAATATTGTGTGCAGTTCTGGTCACCTCGCTGTAAAAAAGATATTGCTGCACTAGAAAGAGTGCAAAGAAGAGCGACCAGAATTATTCCGGGCTTAAAAGGCATGTCATATGCAGACAGGCTAAAATAATTTAATCTGTTCAGTCTTGAACAAAGACTACGTGGCGACCTAATTCAAGCATTCAAAATTCAAAAAGGTATTGACAGTGTCGACCCAAGGGACTTTTTCAGCCTGAAAAAAGAAACAAGCACCAGGGGTCACAAATGGAGATTAGACAAAGGGGCATTCAGAACAGAAAATAGGAGGCACTTTTTTTACACAGAGAATTGTGAGGGTCTGGAATCAACTCCCCAGTAATGTTGTTGAAGCTGACACCCTGGGATCCTTCAAGAAGCTGCTTGATGAGATTTTGGGATCAATAAGCTACTAACAACCAAACGAGCAAGATGGGCTGAATGGCCTCCTCTCGTTTGTAAACTTTCTTATGTTCTTATGTTCTAATCCTAAAATTCAAGGTGCTGCAAAACGTGTACTCTAAACAACTTGTGATCGAAGGGTATCTCTAGATATAGTTTACAACTGAGTTTTTGTTTATGACAGAAATATAGGATGCTTTATGTATGGGAAGCAAGAACTCAATTTTTCATTGTGGATGAAAGAGACATTGCCAAAGTGTGTCCATGAAGAGGAGCACTCCGCGAATGTTATAATAAAAGACACAAATTGAAAGACTGCTAGACAAAACTTGTTATTTTTAGTACTACTGAAGGGTTACAATGAAGATTTATGGAATGTGATGTAATGCTACAGAGCTGTATTGCTATATATCACATTAGATATACAAGCTGCTTGTTGGGATACCTATATAACAGAGGTTTGTGCGAGACAACTGAGTTCCCAGACCTTCATATCGCCAAGGTTTTGCCTGTGATGGGGCCGCCCAGTTCAGGTAATATTGATTCATTATCTCAAAACTGTATTGCAAGCTAGTGACGAATATTTCTAATCTCAAGAATAACTGTTTTGTTTTGTACTATCAATTAACCACAGATATAATTTGATTATTAACAGATACCATTGTTCTTGCCATTGCTATTCACTAACTTAATTCATGGTAACAAGGCTTAGAATTGGTATAACAATATATAAAATAAACCCACAACCCTACACTACTTTGTATTCTACCATTGAGTGTTTTGCAGCTGGGGATATATAACTAAAGATTATGAAGTTTAACCAATTTGCTGAACAAATGTAAAAGCCAAACTTGCAACATGCGTCATGGGATAATGACTTGTAACATACAGATTCAGCCACAATTGCCAAACATTTGATTTATATTGGGGCCATTTTCAAAGTGTAGATTTAAAAGATAAGTTTTGTCTCATATCTCAGCTGTGGTATGACAGTTGAAAGCCTGAAATGTGGTTACAATTCTAGTTTGAGTAATTGGTCGGAAACAGTAACCCTGAGCAGGAAATTACAGGAAGTCTCTGTGATGCCAAAATCAACCACCGGTGCGCAAAAACAACGTTTAAGCCACAAATGGGTTTTCTGGTTTCTATTGGTCCTCAGTTCTGTATTAAGCTGAGGTCTAGCTGGTACGGCACTATCTGTGGATCATATCCAGTTAAGTACTAGTTTAGTACATATTGCAATGAAAAAAAACAGGGAAGAACGTTTGGGATTAGATGATGTACAGACCTCAGGGTTAAACTGATCATTTCTACTTCGTGCAGGAGAGTAAGAGGAGTGCTGTGCTCTTGTACTACAGATCTGAACTAGCATTTTAAAGCTCTGTTATTGTACACATGGTCTTATATTTTTCTTCATTCTATATTTGTGCACAGTTATAATAATATACTTCATGTGACTATTAATAGTAGTACTTTAATAATTTACAAAAAAAACGTTTTAAAGTATCAGCAATTACAATTGATGGCATTTACATCTCAATGTGCTTTATTTCATTTATATGTTCAGATGTTTATTTCAATGCTTTACTAAGAATAAAATATGTTGAAAATTCACGTAAGTTAGTTCAGAACTTAGTCTAAATAGAGAGTCACTGGACTAACTTAATACCTTGTTTTACAGCCCTCTAGGGGCAGACGACTAATACATTGTGTTCATTGCAATTGAGAACATCTTAAAACCTGTCTGCATTCTACCTGGAGGCACTCGACTCACTGCCATTGAATCTATCCTGCAGACTATCATCAGTACTGTCCTCCATACTGCCTCATCCCCAGTTCGTTGCTGCTTGTAATAAATTGCAATTGACCATATGTTTATGATGGACTGGGTTAGGGATATTAAGAGCAAATGCTCTGACTATACCTCTGTTCTAAATGAATTCTCAATATGCAAAAAACAAAAAAAGAATCCCAGTGCAGTATATAACCAGATAATGCACAACTGTGCTGTAAATTAGAGTTTTTGTGAACAAAAATAGTATGGCAGTGAAAAGGTTATTTTTTACTAGACAATAACTGTGCTGGAATCAAAGAATACAGCTGTGTACCAAACGAAGACAAAACAGTGTAGTATTTTCTGTCTAGCAGGAAATGTCATGGTATCCAACACATTTAGTATGCAAAAATAAAATCGTTATCTCAAATAGTTTGAGATATGAGGCTTTGACACTGGTGGCGGCAGCTTAACTTGCACAAAAGGGTGTATTTCTCTTGTACAATAAGGTTAGCGTTAAGGTAACAGTTTGAGGTAGAACTGCGATTGAGGTTCGGATTAAATGTAATACAGAAGCAGTATCTTAGTGTAGTCTGGTTAAACAATTTCATTTTTTCAGTTGCTACTGTTTAAGAGTCACTCATTCTCCTAAATTCTTGTGGGAAACACTAGCTATTTTTATCTTGGCTTAGTCATTTACCTGGTATATGACAAGCTACAATGTATTTGGATATTTAGTTTCATCTTCAATTAGGGAAGTCTTTTTTTTTGGTTTTCGTTTTCTCATGAGGTGCAGAGCCCTCTTGTGACAATTCAGAAGAATTCCAGTCCAGGTGTACAGTATGTTTGCCAACAAGCAATTCACTATATGTTATTTAAGCAATGATGTACTGTATACAGACACATACACTATGTAAAAAATCCCTTTATTTGTATATCATATTTTTAGGGAATTTCTCTGTGCTGTAAGAAAAAAACAGCAGTCCGCTTCAGGGGTGTTCACGTCTGTTTCATTCCCTATACTTTACAATTAAACTTTAACAAATTGGAAATGTCTGTAACAAATCTGAAAATTCAGGATTTTAGAAATGATTGCAAACATGTATTTGTAAAAGATATAGGAGACTGTACAGCAGTCTCTGGCTAAGAGAACACCCCGCTGGAAGTGTTCTCCAAGACAGAGTTCACCACCAGACACAATATGCCAAGGCCAACCACCACATGAATCAATAAATACAATGTATTTATTACTTGTGTTAAATTAACAAAGCAACAAGACTGTTTTTGAAACTAAAGGGTCTTTATTCTGTCAAGAAATATTGTGAAGTGAAGCAACAGCTGAATAATACTATCAGTTCCGCTCTGTGCTCTCCTCTTTCCATTGCCGTGAATGGGAGGGAACTGCCAGACAACATAACAGGCAAGAAAAACAATGCAAACAGGCCACTGAGGTTCTCAATGTCTTGTTCATTTTATAGGCCACACTATTACTACCACTGGCCTAATATTCAACATTAAAGAGTATAAAGGTTTACATTTCATTGTAAGCTTTGTTTCATTTCTCTTACTGTTGTATGATATTTCAATCATTAAGTGGATTCAGTTGTCCTCATGCTGCTGGGTATGTTACCTGGTTTTGAGTTTGTCTGGAGAATCCTGTGCCAGGCACTTTTCAACTATGCTAGCTCCCCCACATGATTTGAGTGGAACGGAGAAGGCTCTTAGGGTTCTTCAGATGCATTCAAAGCCAGGTAAAGGCAGACTGAGGGAAAATGATAACTTAATATGAAAGCAACAGAACCCAGAATCACTAAGAATGGTTGTAAACACCCCAACAAAGAATTGAAAATCTGTTAAAGGGCTAACATGTTTTGCAGTTTCACGAGTCACCATAAGCATACCCTTGCCCTTTAAAACAAAACAACCAGAACAGTTATGTAACCCTGACTCTCAAATATCAAAAACGCCAGTAAAATCTTAAACCAATAAAAATCAAATTCAAAATAAATAAAAGGGTTGACTTAAATTAATTACTAAAGGTACCACAGACTACAGGGTCCATTTCAATGTTGAACGTTAATACAACTGGCTTAACATTTATAAAATATCACTATATTCTTAATGTATGTAATTGTAAATAAGTGGGTCACAAACACCCCCCCCCCCAAAAAAAAAAACCCCAAAAAAAAAAAAAAAAAAAAACACCCATTAATTCCTCATCTCAGAGGGCAGTTAAAGCAGCTGTAGGATCAGTGCTGGATTACAGCAGCATTAGGAAATGACTAGCTTTCTATTTCCTCTTTGCTTTCTGCGATTCTCATAAATTAAAGTTGGCCCAGGCCCTGGGCACAGACTCACAAATTCAGACTTTAATATCCGTTGATATAATCTTAGCAGATGTAATCCGCTTAGGCAGAAGAACAAAGCTACAAATCCCACCAGAACAGAAATAATTCAACTGTAAAGGATATATTAAAGCAAACGACCAAGCAGATATTGTGTCTACCCTTACGGATATAAAAGCAAACACTGCTTTAATTGATTCATATTGCTATTGAAACTGTCAGAGAACACAGAACTGTTGATTAGTCAAAATGGTCATTAAAGATCCGATTTGCTGGTGGATAGTGCCAATTTTTTTAAATACTTTGTTTTAGTGTTGTCGCCCACACTGCTTTTCACACATCATCTGTGGGGGAGGGGTGGGTGGGCGGTTACTTTATTAATTTAATAAACTGGCTCAAATCAGAGTGGTGGTTGAACAGGCGTTTGGCTATTGCAAGGTAGGGGGCGGATACTACTGAAGTGTACTGAACTGAACCATGAGTTTGTTCCCTAAATTATTACTGCCTGCTGTATCCTGCACAATCTGTACTAGGACCGCAAGGAGGTGTTCAGGCAAGCAGAGGAACTTCTACCTCAGCCTCCAGCAAGAATTGCACAACAGCGATATGACAAGGGTTGTGCCATTAGAGATGCACTGCTATCTTTATTTTTGCAACCCAATGGTGTAATTTTATTTTGTATCACATTTTTGATTCATTAGCTTATTTTTGACTTTTTGGGGGCATTTTCACAAGCTTTCCCTGCCAAGTTTCATGGGCATTGTCCATCCACATGAAACAAACCAGCATGTAAACTGGCCTAATGTTACATCATCCAGTTTATTTTTCACCCATCTGGTTGAGTAATGTCCTTCATAACACATTTGCAATAGAAAGAAAGTTCTCACACAGACAGGTTTAATCTGTGATTAAACCCCTGCCACACAGCTACAGCATTCTGTTGGAATGTGGGAAGTTCAGGGTGCCTGTGCCGATGGGTTTAGTGACTGGCACACCATTGGATTCTCATCACTTAAGCAGATTTGTATTGTTTTTCAATCACATCTGCTGTAAAACCAAGTTAAGAATGACCAACATTCACACAATACAGAACACTACAGCATCAACACTGAGAAAGCAGGCCACTATGACCAACATTCACACAATACGCAACACTGTAGCATCAACATTGAGAAAGCAGGCCACTATGACCAACATTCACACAATACAGAACACTGCAGCATCAACACTGAGAAAGCAGGCCACTATGACCAACATTCACACAATACGGAACACTGCAGCATAAGAAATGTACAGGGATAGTTTAAATATTGCTTCAAACTGTGCTCTGATTGAAAAAATGGTTGCAATGTAGGGCAAATTACCTTAAAATTACCTTTACACCGGCAACCCCTGTAGTCTGGCTGGGCGCCTGCAGACTTGCATGTAAGCTGCCCAAGAGCCGTATTGTCCTCCGACGCAGTAGCTCTTGGGTGGCTGCATGGCGAGTCTGCAGTGGGAAAAAACGCAGTCGGCTGATAGCATACGCTTCAGAGGACAGCGTGTTCGCCTTCACCCTCCCGAGTCAGTGCAGGGTTGGTAGCAGTGAGCTGAGCCGAAAACATAATTGGACATATCAAATTGGGAGAAAATAATAAAAATAATTGGCAAAGACTAAATTTAAAAAAAAAAAAAAAGAAAGAAAATCAAAAGCCCTCAATATACCACACACATCAGCATATTTAAAAATTAAATCTCTCTAATCATTCTCTTCTGAACAAACCAGACTCCATTTTTAATTGCTATGCTTCTGCACCAGGAATTAGGATTACTTACAACTAATTTTCTCACGCTCCCTTTATCTAGTTGTCCCACACAAGACAATATAAACTACACTTCTACTGTCAGGAAGGCATTAATACTGCAATTCTTTCCAATCCAAAATAGGTTTAGTAAGACACACACCTCACTATACCACATTCTTCATGTAAGTTCACATGTTTTGGAGTCCCTTCTTTGTGCTAGACCAATTGTGTGCCGAGTTGAAAGAAACCATTTTGTTTTAATAGTTCTGCTACCCCATTTAAAATATTCAATTATTATATTTCAATTTCATTATTATAAGACAGAAAGTCATGATTTCCATTACATGACAGTAGATGTTGAACTTCATGTTGATTTGAACTCGGCTCTCGCCAAGAAAGGCACCAACTAAGATGTAGCTTTGCAGTAAACTAATGTGATCCATCTGCATCTCCATCCATTTGCGTTGTTTTCCATCTGATCATGTAGGTATCCTTCTGTCTGGTGTTGATTGCTGAAGTGTAATGCTGGCTCCAGGGATCAGTTCATTTTGCCTCCCCAGCGCATCGGCACACACAACGGCTGCAATGCTGGCTCCGGGGATCAACCCAGTGCGGTCTCCCCAGTGCCTCAGCATGATAACCCCCTGTATTGAGCTAAGTAGGGTACATCTCTGGGGTCTTCAAGTGGGCACCTTCCATCCTCGGTGTTTCGCTGACTAGCCCACCACACCTCAAGAGGGCTCAATTGTGATTCTGGCGTGATTCTTTCTATTGTGCCAGAATCTTTCCATCTCAACCACAGCCAGTTGCTGCTCCTTTCTGCTACTTCAGATAAGTTCTTCACTGTGCGACGCAACTCTTGGCCACTGAACCTGATGTCTCTGAGAAACTGGGTTGTAGAGTGTGCCACAAATCCTCGACAACCCACCTCCACTGGGTAAACTCGGACTCTCCATCCTCGCTGTTCCGCTTCAGCAGCTAGTTGAGCATACCAAAGTTTCTTCCTCTCATACAGCTCATCCACAGCATCTTCCCATGGCACTGTTAACTCTACCAGATGAACAAGGCGTGCTGATCCAGACCACAAGACAATGTCTGGTCGAAGGTTAGTGATGGACTAACATCTGCCAGCATCTTCCAGTCTCTAGCAGCTTCCAATTGTCCTGGGCGAGGCTTGGTTTTCACACCTTTTCTTGGTGGTTGCTCTCCTGGACAGAGGAATATTGTCTTTTGTGTGTAATGCTTTGATGGAACTGGTGGCAACTTATTGGTCAGGTTATGCTTGTCTTCCAATACTAAGGCCAAACATCGCTGCACCTGGTCATGGCGCCCAGTAAACCGTCCTTGGCTAAGACCCACCTTACATCCTGTCAAAATGTGCCTTAATGTTGCAGGTGATGAACACAAAGGACATGTGGGATCCTCATCCACCCAGAGGTTTAGGTTCTGTGTTGATGGGAGAGCATCACATGCTGATCTGATGAGGAAACTAATCCTGCTGTTCCATTGTCCAAAGGTCTTGCCAGCCGATCTTGCGTTGTTCCACACTCTCCCACCTCATCCATTCTCCCTGCTTGTCCTGGGAAATGGCCTTTACACACCTGATCCTCTCCTCCTGCTTTTGCACCTCATTGACTACCAGCTTCCTCCGTTGAGCTGGGGTTGCCTTGTGCCATGTAGGAGGAGCTGAACTGAGACCAAAACCTCCTTTTCTATTCTGAACTTGCCCCATAATATCTTCAATTCAAAGGGCAGCCTTAGCAGTGAAATCAGTTTTTTTATTAGAATACACAAGCATTCATATTGTGAGCTGCATATATATTTTAGCCATCATCCTGATTCTTTGTTTGCATCTTTTTCTGATCATATTGTTCATCTTGCACCAGGAATTAGAAAAACAAAACCTGCATTCAGAAAGAGGGCACAGACACAGCTAGAATAAATCCCGTCTTCATCTGTGGTTAAATTAAGTTTCTCTGTATAAAAGAAAGCTGTGACCTCCTTTGTGCCACAATAGCATCTTCTCTCCTGGCCCCCCTCAGTGAAATTATCTCTGTGTAACAGTCAGCTCAAGCTGGGAAAATTTACAAACCTGTTTCAAACAAAATATAAAATCGCTACGTACCAGTTAACCACACATACCCACACACAGACAGTAAATATTACTGTACACATCCTGTATAAATTAATTTCCTGGGAATATTTATTTTAATATTAAAACTTAATATTAAAAAAAGGTCAAAAGAGAATACATCTAAATTGATATCTGTATATCAATTAATTCAATATTTCTTAAATGCTGCCTTTTTCATCAACTCAAATCATATTAAAGTCTTGTGGAAATTCAAAACCTTTTAAAATTAATCACAAATACAGTATGCAAATTCTGAAAAGCTAAAGCCCTGTTTCAGCTCTGGTTTTGTTTCTAGTGATTTGGTTGTGTTCAGAATTTACATTGTGGTATTTCTCTACTGTTGTTAGAGTGCTATACTAGATTTTGTGCAGCTAATTCAAATATTTGTATCTTCATTTTTAAGTTTGAATATGAAAAATGATCCTGACACAAACATGCTACTGTCCATATAACTAAAATGTTAGTTCATATACTGAGCATCAAAAGAAACCTATCACTTGTATTTGAGCATCAAAAGAAACTTATCACTTATATTTGTATAAAATTCACTAAATCGAAAAATAACAAACTCTGTTTTAGAGCAGGTGCTGTGACTTTTTATTGTGCCGACTAAAAACTGACATCACGAAGATGCTGCAAAATGATCTGTCGAGCTTGGGCAGGTGTTGTGACTCTTGGTCTCCCAGTTCGTGGCCTGTGAGCACCCAAGACAGCGAGCCACAGTACACTGCCCTAATCTAGCCTCCAACATGCCGATTGCACGAAGGCGCTGCTCTCTTGACAGACGTGGCATATTGTTTTGTTTTTTTTTCTGCAATTTTCTTTATTGCTTTTATTCAAGCTTGCAATTCAACATCTGAAATCACTCCATATCCAGTGTACAATCATAGTCATAGACATTCAAGCTTGTCCTGGTCAAGAATGAACGACTGACTGATTAAAAATAAATCAAAAACATTTTGTCAATGCCCATCATTCATGTACCTTATTTTTTTTCGAAAATAAATGTGTTATAATAGTGACACATTTATTTTGATGCTCGGTATATATCGATTGTTGCATGACAATAAAAAAAAAAAAAAAAAAAAAAAAATACAATGATATGTCAATAGTGGATAGTCCTGTAAAAAAAAAAATCAAAAAATCAAACACAATAAACCTCAAGGTCAAACAGGTTAAACTCGCAATTTTTTAAAGACGATCTGGAATGCCAGAAATCCAGAAAGCCAAGCTCACATTCTGCTATGGATCCAGAGTTAACTTGTGGACATTCTGCACTCTGCAAAATAATCAATTTCCAATGTAGCCTGCATTTAAAACCTTACAGTTACACCCTCAGAATTCCTATTCCCTTCATTATTTTTTTTTCCTTTAATTAAGGGAACTGTCCAGAGAAAATGTATTGTGAGCCGATCACTAAGCACAACCTTAAAAGCATTTTGGTTTCTTTGTACTATTAAAAAAACATAGCACTACTATGTGCAATATGCTTTTATCAGCTGTAGAGATCTCTGTTAACCATACAATGCTTGAATGATACTGACCTTTAAAATTTACCAGAATCATCAGAATCAGCCATCAATGACTTGCATAAAACAGCAGCAACTAACCTTACAAAAACTGTCAATTCAAAACCAACTTAAAATCAACCAACACGATCTTGAAAACCTTGTGTCAATGCTTTATAAAATAAAAATCTGTAATGCTGTTAAATGTTAATCCAGCATAATTGGCAATTCCAGCAATTCAGTCATTTATTCTGGCAAAAACAAAATGCCTACAAGTTTAACATGTTACCTATATATAGTCAAACGCAACAATAATTTTACCTGTGACGATTTATGAATAAACTGCACAATTTATAGAATAATTTACATAACAATCCCTCGTACAGTAAAGTTGATAAACAAAAATACTGTGAATTCCGACATTTCTTACCCAACTTCTTTAACAAGGATCCTCTGAAAGCAGGTTTCTAAAGCTGGCAATTTAAGCAGTGAGGCAGCTCAAAGCAGACCACGCGAGAAAGACAGAGAGAGAGAGAGAGAGAGAGAGAGAGAGAGAGAGAGAGAGAGAGAGAGAGGAGCGTGTTTATGTTGAGGACACAGCTGCAGGGTTCACTAGCAGGCTTCTGCCGGATCTGTCTTGTTTCTGTACTGGCATTTTTTTTTTTAATTTATTTTAAATCCACTGTAGATATTACACTG
Organism: Polyodon spathula; assembly: GCF_017654505.1. NCBI lineage: Eukaryota > Metazoa > Chordata > Actinopteri > Acipenseriformes > Polyodontidae > Polyodon > Polyodon spathula. Next base: position 18,313,456 of record NC_054541.1, on the reverse strand, counting down.
TGACTCAATGAGGATACAGCCTTGCCTTATATGTACCTCAATCTGCTTGAAAGATATACACACGGTTATACTGTCAAGTAATCTTTAAAGCGTGTCAAGTTATGGCAAGTCTTCCATGAGGTTAATTCATACTAAATGTTCATAAACAGAACCCGAAGGGGAATTTGTATTTTGCAAGGTGTTCACATTGTTCTGGACAGATACCTGACAAGCACTTGATTTTGGGGTGTTATTTTTTTAAATAGGTTTTACAATCCGAAACTTGGACCGACCTATATTAAACCAAGTTCTGTAATGTCTTGCAGTTCAGTGTTTCCCCAACCATGTTTCTGGCGGCACACAGAGTCTGTCGGTTTTCGTTCCAACGCAGCGCTCAATTGCTTAATTTAACCGTATCAACAAACGAAGGGCTTGAAAATAACGGGAAGGGGGCACTATCAGGCCGTGCAGTTTTAGATAAACAAACAGAAAAAAAGTGACCAGTAGTGCTAAACCTCCAAAATTAAAACCAGCACACACATACAGAAGGTCCTCAAAACTGCGTCCGCACCACACAGAACTCAAAAGGCTAAAACAATTGTCTACAAATCAAAAAGGTTATCGGATTGCAATCAAATGCAATGCTAAACATCTACAGGCGGTTAGGAGGTAGTTATCGTGTTCACTGTGTAGTGTGACAGACGGATCAGTGCAAAACGGTTCCAATTTATTGAACAAGGACTAAAAAACAGACCTATCAAGGTGAGGGGAAGCTACGGGAGCGATCCATGCCTAATGGTAAAACTGTGGGCTTCCCGAGACCCACTTCTACACACCAGCACATCTACCTCTGAAAGGCCTGCTCAAAACACACATGACCAGATACACTGCATCTGCAGACAGGTGTGTTCCCTTAACTCAGTGCTGATGAGACTCAATCTGTTGCACTGGTGCTATTTTTAGCCCTGCAGCTACTCCAATGAAATATTACAGAAATTATTTTGCCACTCTGCTGCATCAGACAAGAATGATCCCAACTGAAATAGTGACAGAGAATATAATGTATTATATGTATACATAAATTATAAGCATATTCATATCTAGATCATTACATTAATAATGAATTAATTAACATTTGTTATTCTGAGAGGTTCTTTTTGTAATTACTTAAATACTGTGCTTTGACTGAGTTAATCAGGAGCTGCTCTTTCATTCTAGTTAAATATAAACCTAACGTAGGGTAGATCAGCCCATGTATCTTTATATTAGTCAGTGCCATCTAGTGTACTGCGTTTCATCCATTAACAGTAAGTGGTCAAATCGAAGTCTGTCAAGTTTCATTCAATTGGATGAACAGTTCTGAAGACATAGTAACAATGCAAGTGTGATATAGATATGTACAGGGACCCCCACTTCTAAGCCCAGAGTTTGACAACGTGTGCAATAAAAAAAAAAAAAAAAAAAAGCAGTTGTCTCAATGCAAATATTACAGTGTGAAATATGTACACAGTCAGAAAATATAACCCTGGTTTGACTCTGTAAATAATTAAACATTTAAAACACGGAACAGTGACGTACGTACCAATGTACAGGCGTCTCCACTATATGTCCCCACTGGGGATACGAACACCTAAGTACAAACCTGAAAAATGTGTAATATTTAAAAAGTACTGTAACTTACAGTATTTATTTTACTTCCCTACCTTTTATGGTTTTTTGCAATCATTCTGATGATCATTGCTAAAACATTTGAGTTCTAGTCATTTTTCAGATGTCCTCCACTTGTTTTGAAAATTGTGTCTTACTGAAGCTGGTTGTGTTTCTTTTTTGAAATGTGAAACATTTTTGGGAGTCACTTACCAGGACAAGAAACCTATAAAGAAACTACGATAAGGAGCTGGGGTTTTTAAAACAGCTCAAAGCACTGCCACAACTCTGACCCAAAACAAACAAAACAAAGAAGACTCAATAAAACTTATTCTTTCAGAAACAGCTGCAAATATTATAAAAAGAAAAAAGTTAATGGAAAAAGAAAATTAGTCATTTGAAAGTACTGCGTATGGAGGCTCAATGGTTCAGTGCTGGCATGTCATTTGAAAGTACTGTGTATGGAGGTTCATGGGTACACTCACTCACACTGGTGAACTCAGAGACAGTAAGTGAAAGGCCTCACTCACCCAGCCGCCCTGCTGGATGATGTAATCGGCTGCAGCCTCCTCCAGATACTGGACTCCCAGCTGCAGCAGGGGGCCGAGGGGCTGCTGGCCCTGCCTCGTCCGCTCTTTCAGCAGCCGCTGTAGGAGCACCAGAGGAACCAACACCTGGAAGAGGGGGAGGGGGGGGGAAACCATTCAGATTCAAAACAACCATTCAGACATTCAGTCCTTCAAAACACCTCACCACGAAGAATACAGCATTGCACTTGAGAAGGTACAGAGAAGCGTACTCTTTGGACTCAATTGCATGAGCTAAGAGGACAGTTTAAACTATTTAAACTTCAGCCTAGAAGAAAAAAGGGCATGAGTGGACTTGATTGAACTTTATAAAATCCTAAATGGTATAGATAAATCTTACAGAAAAACTTCAAAATTACTACAGAGAGAAAGACACAAGGGCATATGGAAGCTGAGTATAAATTTAGAACAGAAGCACTTTTTTCCCCCTACAGAATTATAAATGCTAGGAACATAGATTCTGTGCTAGTAAAGTAAATCCCCCTTCACTAGGAGTAAATTGTGTGCTGACAAGGGAAGAGTCTTTATGGGACTAAACAGCCTCTTCTAAAACTTTCTTATTTATTTTTTTTGCATATTTCACATTTTTGCATATTTCTCATTTGCATATCTCACACCAAGCTTATGGCTGTTGCAACTCAATCCTGACTGACTTTTTAAATAAATAAAAAAGAAACATTTGAGCCATTAAATGGTTTTAATCCGGAGCTTCCATGTCGAGAGACCTCAATAGAAAGTCAACCTGACCATACAGCAGTCATATATGGCAGGGGTCCTATTTGAAATTCCCCTACATTACTCCAACTTCTAACCTCAATCCTGAACTGAACAGGCTGTATACAGTCTTGGGGGTGCCTCGGAGCAGAGACTGACATTGGTGCACAATTATGTCGTTCTTTTTTTGTGAGGTGGACTGCTGTTTACCAAGGACCAACTGACCCCTAAATAGTAGGCCACAATCACACCCTTACATTTCCTTACTCCAGTTTCCTGATTTCAACATGACTGTTTGCTTTTAATCAATATCTATAAGCATTTTTTTTATTTATTATAATCTGATTGGACAGCAGTTTCTTTTTTCTGCATTGACCCTAGCTGGATCCCGGATGCATCTGGAGCATGCTCTGTACCTCTTGTTGCTATGCAACAGTATTCTAGCATGCCGATAAGCTAATCAAAGACATAGACATTCTGATATGTGGAGCTGTTTTACTGTACTGTATGCATGTGAACAATAGGGAGACTGAACTCAACAGCAGAAGTATCTCAACATATTAAACCACTACTACATCGCTGGGTACAAATTTACAAAGCAGACAATACTAACGTGTGATGTTGTTCACGAATATTATTATTATTATTATTATTACTATTAACGACAACCTTCCAGGTTAACCTCTTTTTCGTATTTCTCTTATAAAAAGCCAACAATATTCAAAACTAGAATAGGGCAGTCATGTGTTTTTATTCTCTCAAGCAAAGCAGAATTAAAAGGTAAAAGTGCCCCATCATTATAAGGCATCCCTCTATACCAGGGGTCTCCAACCCTGGTCCTGGAGAGCCGTAATCCTGCAGGTTTTATAGATCTTCAACGGCTAAAGCCTGGAACATATGTTAATCTTGACTAAGATTATTGAGAGCTCAGTTGAAACAAAAAACAAAAACCAGAAAATCCTGTAGCTCTCCAGCACCAGGGTTGGAGGCCCCGGCTCTATACCACAGAACAGGTTACAATGGCAGTATGGGGATGGTCCCTATTTGCCCCATAATGCCTTTACAGTAGCACTTGCATTCTCGTTACACGGTGAATACAAATAGCATTGTCTTTTACAGTACCTATGGCTCCCAACTACAACATTATAAAGGAGGAGCATGGAATGTATAGAACAACATTTTTTTGTTTGGTCTAGTAATGTTTTCAAATACACAAAAATTCTATAGTTTTAACATGAAATAAATGACACACTATATGTTACATTAGCATTAGAAATCAACCAATCATTGGATTTGTCAAATTTCCAGTGCATCTTATTCTGTGTACAGACATCATTTTGCACAATTTGAGCATCCGGAACCACTTAGCTTCACCAACACACAACATATTCACACTCCTTTCATATTCCACACGCTATTTTTCTGCTTCATTTGTCTATATTCAAAACACAGTACACAAATAAAATACTACCCTTGTTTAGTTATGTATTTGAATAATGAGTTGACATGCATGTGAACTATTAGCCTCACTTAAGAATGGCACAGTGCATTAAATGATACACTTTAATTCTGTTGCGAACATAACTGAAGGCTTTGTTTTATTTGCCTCCAATTATAAAAAGGCAGGTTGGTTCAAAACCCAAAGCAGACACACCCTGGAGCTAATCTATACAGGTACTTGGCTTCAAGAGAGGCTATATAAAAAAAAAAAAAAACACAATTTGGTGCCAATTGTTTTTCTCAAACTTGTTTTTGCCTGTGCATTCTCTTCAACTTTCCCAAACTGTTGGGAACTAAAAAAAACATCAAATCACAGAGCTCCTCAAACTATCAGTAAATATACACTGTACTGCAGTGGATGGTAATGTGTTGTTATAGTTACTGCAAACTTCATAAGGCCTGTCTCTCACCAACTTATTGAACTGCTGCAGATGGTGTCACCCTGCTGTGTATACCCCATGGGAGATAAATACAGCCTACTGGTGGTACAGATTCAGGCTTCACATACAAGTTAAAAGGATGTTTGGCGTACCGTACTCCATCCTTGGGAATGAGATGTGGCTTGCTGAACTGCTTCTTTGTAGTGTTTGTAGTCCAGGGGTCTGCAAAAGAAGAAGGGAAATGAAAACATACAAACAAGGTGATGATGCAAGAGTGGTACTTTAAACAAACTGCACCATAAAGTAGTAGGTCACCCTGATGCACGTTCACAGAACATGCAACACTGTCCATGCGCGGCGCCATCAGATTTTGGTTTGTTGTTTTGCAAGTATTATTTGTATCTCCCCCTACCTGGCTTTGGCCAGTGTCACATTTTTGTGGCCAGTGGGCCCTCCACCTTCACTCCCAAATCAAAAATGTGTTTCTATCAAAAAGGTTTTCACAAATCATACTTACAGTAGTAAATTGTCAATTATCAGTCAAATTAACAAAATATCTTGATTGTCCGGAGGTAAATTTGTCAATTAGTGTCAAAGTTAACAGATTCAGCTTCTTTCCACTCCACTGAGAGGAAAGTTAAGTCATTCAATCATTCTTGGGACATCAGTGATCAGAGATAACCCTTGATAAGCTTTAACTTACTGAAACTCTGTTCTGAGGTAATTGAATTTTTATTCTCATTGTTAGCATCCTGACAACTTTTAACACTTCTAACTTTAATCTCTGTTTCAAAGCTCCTTTCTAAAGCGCACGGATCATGTAAGGATTATTGCCCACATTGTCAAACAGGTAACACAGCAATAACGATCCATGATGTGGTACAGCATTTTTAATTGCTCTTACTGCAATGATTTAGAGAACAGATCTCAAATCCCAGTGCACTACAGCGGCCATTTTAAAAACAGCTTTGAAACAGAGTTTAAAGTTATAAGTGTAAACATTTCACAGGAAGTTAACAATGAAAAGAAACGTTATGGGGACGTTACTTAAACAGTTGTAGCATCACGTGGGGATGTATAACGCTATATTTTTTTCAGAACTCCGCTACTTGCTCTACTTGTGCAAAGAGACTTGTCCCACTTCTGCAACCACTGCTGAAATAGCTGGCCAGTCATACATGCCTTCTTTGAGCTGGCATAATCCACAGGAAGCAGCACAGTTGTTTGCTCTTGCCAATGATTAACAGAGGTCGCCTTTCAGTGCCCGACAGAGCAGTGCTTCTCACCTTTGCTTTCTTGCCTCCAGCTAGCTCCTCGCCTTAAAGCCACACCTGAGCGATCAGTTGCACAACCAAATCGCTCTCGAAATTGCGCAACTTAATTAACTGCGAATGCTTTGTCCACACCTGAGCAACTAGTTGGGCAACAAGTTTCCCGTGTTTAGAAGTAGAAGTGTGTGTGTGTGTGTGTGTGTGTGTGCGTGTGCGGTTTTTTTTTTCTAGCAATCTTTTTAAATAGTTGACATCTTTTTAAATTTACCATCTCTTTACGACAGGAAAGTAAACAGTCAACAATCATATTTCACAACCATGCACGTGTGCGACGGAAATATAATTCTGGTTTGGTTTGAAATCTCCCTCCCGACCTGTGAGGGCACAAAACAGCGAAAGGGAAAGTCCTGAAACAGGCGGGTCTGACAGTTCATTTCCAGGGTCGGGAAGTCAGTCAGCCTGGATGAAGGAGAGACTCCGTTGCAGGAATGTATGGACCTGGAGTGTAAACGAGGTAGCAGCTGCAAGCTATAAAACCAGCTGCAATCGTTTACCAAGGGGTCATGCGTAATAGCATAAAGGAGCCGGAGAATCAGTTTTTTCTTTTTTTTCATCTTTTTCTTCGCTTGGGTTGTGTGCATATACCTGGAAGGACTGAGCGCCACAGTAGTGACTGCCAGAGAAACATTACTGGGAAAAGAATATTTGTGAGTGTTTGTTTGTTGTACGTGGTGTTAGTAATTGTCTTGTTTATTGTATCACCAGATGGCTAAACACGTTCCAGAGGTGTCGCTTTTGGCCAGCACAAGCCGGAACTGCACTGCACGAACTGTCACCAAATAGCCTGTTATCACCCACCACGAGCACTAATACACACACCCTGGACTGGTGACCGTGTTTTAGCATTGTGGGGTGGATAACGCTTATTGTTTGGGACAGTAAACCTGTTTATTTGGCTCAGTGCATTACACACTTGTGTATTGCCGGAGCGTTTTCTTTTTGGTCACCAGACCCAGATTACAATAAAACCCTTTCCAAACGGATTTCAATTGTCTGCGATTACTCCTGCACTGCATCACCTCTACACCTGTTCACAATCACCAGCTACTTTGCCACAACGTGATAAACAACGTCACTACAAATCGCTCAGCAGATCGCTTGAAAGTAGAGCTTCTCTCTACAGTAAGCATCCAGTTGCACAACTGCTTGCAGAAACGTCCACATAGAAGCGATTCACAACTGATCACTCAGGGGTGGACTGGCTTTAAAAGAACTGACCTTTTTCAGGAATGCCCCGGAAATACAAACCACTCGTCTGCACTGAATATGTCATTTGGGCTGTACACAACGAGAATAAGGTAGATGATGTGTAAGCTTCCAGTCCAGGGAAGCTGACAAATCAGCATCTTGGTGCTCTTTCTTGAACGTCGTATTATGACGAACCTTCCATCGAGAAAGCCAACCACCAGATGGTATGCTCCTTCAGCCACTGTCAAATTTGCAGCCTTCTGCTTAAGCATGGGGCCAGACATTCAAGCGCCTTAACTTAATTTTTGTCTAAATCACAAGAGTGCGTTGCCAACCTCCTCGTCCTTGCCCACTCTCTTATAGATTTGGGTTCGGACTGACGTTGTTTTCAAACTGTTTCAGGATTTCATCTTCACCTTTCACAAGGCACAGCAACCTGAGAAACCACAGGAGACTCCAGCTCCTTCAACAGTTCAAACTTCTGAGATGAGGCAAATCAACTAGTTTCCGCTTCTCAAACATGATGACAGGCGAGGCAAAAACTACTGGTTATGCAAGTCACAGAGTAATCACTGTACTGCGCTACCCAAACCTGTCTTGCTCTGAAAAGCAATCTCTGTTCATCATTTGAAAATACTCTATCCCAATTAAATGACATAAATGGCATTGGGAAGAACCGTCTCCCAGAATTGTATCCCATTTAAGCAGAAATCCCAATTATCAGTATCCCGATTAGGCGTCCCAGACTGTATTTTAACATTTCAAATGTGTTTTTAGTAAAAATGAAAATATATAGAATTTAAAAAACAACTTATAGTTCAGATGTGTGTGGTTGAAATCACTCCTTGACAAATGTTTACTTTTTGCTTAAAAAATCTCATGCCTAAAGGCTGCCACACACCAAACAAAACTATGATCAACTATGGTACAAAAATTTGTTAACATGATGTGGAAATTATAATTTTTTCCTCTGCCATTTTGGATACAGCTGTTCCCTGCTTGGTCAATTCCCTAGTTGTCATCTTACCACTGGGTGGCAAGGTAAAGTTAAACACGATGACTAAGTGATAATAATAGGTAATAACAAAAAATAGTCTATTATATACATTCATTTAATATTTAAAAAGGGTTATTAAATCCATGTGATTTATATATGCCTACATTACAGAATTATTATTATTTTTATTTTTTTTTACAGAAAAATGTAGCTTTTAATAAAGATTGACTTTAAGTTTAAAACAGTTTGCTATATTTTTCAATATTATGGTAACAAATTTAAAATAAAAATGCCGATCAGCCTCAGATCAATATATAAGGTGTTCAATGATTAAAGTTCACAGACAGAAAATGCCATTTGGCGTGAACCCTAAGTAATTTCAGAAATTCATGCATGTGCAGATACATACATTTTTCATGGTCTACAAATTCCTGTCACTATCATTTTTTTGCTTTTCCTTTATCCTTTGTATGTAGTTTAGCGCACAAAGAAAGCTCACAGTGAAGTCGAAATCTGCTGCTACCAAACATCTACCTGGGATCCTGAACATCGTGGATAGGAAAATAGAAAAATGTGAAAAGACAAAGTTGCCATTTTTTGAACATCTGGTGGGCGCCCCTCTGGGACAGGGGCCCCAGTGGTTGCCCTGGTGTGGACGCCGGTCCTGGGTTTTAAATCACGGATGTGTATCTCACCATTTTGCTCATGTGAAATGCATGTTCCATTTGTCTTGCTTTTTGTACACAACCATAAAAGCAATTAATGTTTACCACATTTAAAAAGAAAAAAAAAAATCATAATTCAAAATGTTTATTAACAAAATATTACAACTTTAAAACACTCAATCAGAATACCTCCGAGTGCCTCCAACGCCCGAGTATTTGGTAGCCATTTTCTGTAACTTTCGGTCGAATCCAGTTGTCAGATACTCAGTTTTACTTTCCTCCTTTTAGTTGGTATCAGCCTTTGTTTTGTGAAACTGACTTTATTTACTATTTGTCTCCTTTAATAACGCACAAAAATGTAACATTGACGTGCTTAGAAAAACTCAAAATGAAATTAATACCAAAACACAAACAAACTGGGCTGTTAAATGCTTAAACGACTGGCTTTCTGAAGAAAAAAAAATACAATTTGACTTAATAATCTTCATCCCAACAAGCATCTTAAACTCTTGAGCTGAACTACCTAGCAACAGTGTTACGTAGAATATGCAGGAAGGCAGGCGCCTCGCAGATATACAGCTAAGCAAGTTTTTTTTTTTTTTTTTTTAATAGTTATTTAAAATCAGAAAAAGGAACTGAAACACATCTAAGCAAAGTTTTTTATAGTTATTTAAAGTCTAAAAAAATGTATTCCTTTTACTGAAACAAAAAAAAAAAAAGAAAATGTTTTCGGGGCTATTTTCTGTTCTGGAAAGTTATACCTCAAAATGTTAATAGATCTTTAGAAACTATATAGATTTCTCCTTTTTTTTATAAAACTTTTATGAATCTGTTTTATAAAAGCAACACAGCACTGGAGGGCATGTGTTGTGCTGGATAGTGACACTTCTTGGTGCACCGTTAGGCATTTGCCTTATTGTTTAATTAAAACACATGTCAATGTATAAGCAGTCATTTGAAAAAAGATGAAAACCACAGCAGGCAATGATGAAGACAAGCTACACGTTTCGAGACTATGAGGATTTAATTCAGAAGAATCAAACAAACAACTTAGCATGCAGCATGGGAAGGCTGAATTGGGAGACGAATTGGGAGTGAATTTTCGTCATCTCTCAGACCTATTCGCTGTGCTTTTCAGCCTACATATATTTAACAGGAAAGGAAAACATATTCTGAATTATCCTGGTATTAATTATTGTCTTAGAAAGAAAGAGAAGTCATATATTACTGTCCTGTCATCCCAAGCAAAACGTAAATAGAAATCCCGTCCACACACACACACCGCACTCACTTACGGTATTCTGCAATGTTGTATTGCCGGTTTGCTATGTTGCAGAGCAACAGCATTAGACAGCAATGAAGTATAATTTTAGCACTTTGTTATCAGAGATAATTGCAATTGCCTGTGGGCTACAGAAATATTTCTTAACAGACAAATCTGTATTAACAGAATTAAAACAGGCTGTGACTTGGAATTCTCAGACACATCACTCCCCATACTGTACTAGAACTCTTACATACTTTATAGGAAGCCATTAAAAGAATTTCAGATTAAATTTTCAGTGTCTTTTTGTTTTTATTGTCCCCCTTTTTATTTTAATAAGTGATTCTTACTACAGTTAAATTGTGTGTGTGTGTGGTTTTTTTTTTTTTAAACAAGGACCCTTATGCACTGATTAAGGCTGTCCATCTATCTGTCTGTCTGTCTGTATCACACTCTGCATGATGTGCATGATACCTGCCTGCATCATACACTCCTAGCCTCCTATAGACTTTTCAAACTGATTAAGCAAACACCTGACCAGCTCTCGGTTTTATATAAACGTTTCAGTGTTCAATGATTATAAGGACCCCATGTATGCTTGTGCAAGGGATATATGGTCTGTGTTTAGGGGCTTTGGGATGAATTAATTTGCTGCTTTTCAATTCTAGTTGCCTGCCCCATGCACGTGCAGCTTGGGTCAGATCAGGCAAGTAAGAGCCAGCTGTATCTGGTGCACCACTGTGTCAACCAGCAGAGACTCCTCTTCACTAGATGGTGCTGGCTTTTAATTTTATGAAGACCAAATGTCTATGACAGGAAAGTAGAACAAAACAGCAGCTCCTGTAGACTCAAAGCACCTTAACACAGCAAATATAAAATAAGCATTTGAGTATTTGCAACAAGAACCACCGGGCATGAAGGTAAACATAATGACATCGTAAAATAACTTTATGGATGTAATTTCAAGCTACTCGGTGCTTATCAATTATAGGACTTTTAATGGGAGCCACAAAGTAACTGAGCCTGCAATATAAGGGGTGAGGAGTGAGTGGTGTGCTGTACTCACGAGCTGAGCAGGCTCTGCATGGCAGTGTGTAAATGTGTTGCAAGCTCCTCAGATACTCTGTCCCCCAGGTGTGCCAGGCAGTCCTCTATTGAGCTTTCCGGGTTGGCAGGGCTGAAAACTGGAGACGTGTGGCAGTCAAACCCTGTGCTTGTGAAGGCTGTGGGGATTTAAACAGAAACAGCAACAATTTGTTAAGTATAGCACAGCTTTCTGGACAGAGACGTTTTCTGTTACTGTGACACAGTGATGGAGGGCACCTTTTAAATAAAATCTTGCAAGCTGTTAGGAAAAGCGAAGTCTAGTTTAATTTTTATTTTGGTTTCTATAGGCTAAATATTGGTGGCGTCAATTAATTGCAGTTAAATCTGTGAGTAACTAGAAAGTTCAATAAGATGTTGTTAATGTTTGTAACTCAGGTCACTCACTCTCTTTACAGGTACAAAAATGTAACATTGACGTGCTAGGAAAAACTCAAAATGAAATTAATACCACAAAACAAACACATAGGGCTGTTAAATGCTTAAATTACTGGTTTTCTGAAAAAAAATACAATTTGACTTAATCTTCATCCCAACAAAGCACCTTAAACTCTTGCACTGAATTACCTAGCAACAATGTTACGTAGAATATGCAGGAAGGCAGGCGCCTCACAGATATAGCTTGGTTATAGCAAGGTTGGTTTAGCAAGGTTTTTTGATAGTTATTTAAAGACAGAAAAAGGAACCGAAACACATCTAAGCAAGATTTTTATAGTTAAAGTCTATTTAAAAAAATTTATTTATTTTACTGAAACAAAAAAAACAAACAACTAAATGAAAATGTTTTACTTTATTACACTATGTAACACAATTTTTGTTCCTGGGTAGTAAGTGTTATTTCCTAATTGCTTATGCCTCAACAGCATAGAAAATGACTATTATTCCCCACAAACTTTACTTTTGTGACCAGGACTGTGATATTTCAAAATATCACTATTTCCAATGGGAAAATGGGCAAATGTGTGTCTTTTCGTTCACATAAAGTCAGAAAAAAACTACATATGAATCCAAATTAACATGTATTTATGCTAAAGTAATACAAAAATGACTACAAAAGATTTAGAAGTGAGTAGTTTTTCGAGATTTACGATTATACTGTATTTACTTTATGTGAACGAAAAGACACACATTTGACCATTTTCCCATTGGAAATAGTGATATTTCAAAATATCACTGTCCTGGTCACAAAAGCAAAGTTTGTGGGGAATAATAGTCATTGTCTATACTTTTGAGGCATAAGCAATTAGGAAATAACACTTACTACCCAGGAACAAAAAAAAAAAAAAAAAAAAAAAAATGGTTACACTGTGTTATTTTTAGTTCATAGGGGCTATTTTCTGTTCTGGAAAGTTATACCTCAAAATGTTAATAAATCTTTAGAAACTATATAGATTTCTCCTTTCTTTTTTTTTTATAAAACTTATGAATCCGTTTTTAAAAAGCAACACGGCAGTGAAGGGCATGGGTTGTGCTGGATATTGTCACTTCTTGTTCAATGTCAAATCCAGTTTGCCTGTATAAGGTACCATTAGCCCTTTTTCAGATTTTAAATATCCTCTCAGGAGTTGCAAGAGGCAACAGTACATCCAGGACCTCGGGCACGGGACTTACAGCATGGAAATCCACTTTCCAAGCCTGTGTACTGTGGTAACCATGGAGACTACAGGTGTTCTACAAGCGCAAGAGAAGAGAGGAGGCTACGCAGGGTTTTTTGCTTTTTTTTGTGTGACTTGACTGTCGAAAAAAGTATGAGTTCGTCCAAAAAACGAGCAGGACTTGATAGCTAGCTAGATAGATAGTTAGCGGGTAATATTAGCAATAATATATAAACCAAATAATATTTGTTTTTTCAAAACGATGATCACTATGACAAGGTGATATGCAAAATAAACATTGTTGTATTGATAAAACAGTTTTCTTTTTTGTCAGGTTTATATAAAAACTGTTTATTTTATAATATTTCTCTTGTTCTGTCCACTGACTGTGTGCCTAAACCAGGAGTTATTACCTCAGGGATCTCCAATCATCCAGGCTTTTGTTCCAACCAGCAAATAAAAAAAAAAAAAGAATTATAATCCACTGGTTTGCATTGCATATATAATTCTCACATGTCCTAGACTTTGGTATTAATTAGGACATTTAAGTGTTTCCTATGCAACAGTAAGCAGTGTACATTTTAAAACAAACTATTAAGTGCTGGTTGGATTAAAAACCTGGACTACTGGACGTGCCAAGGACCAAAGATGAGAGTCCCTGTCTAAGCAATGACCTGACACCACACCGGGAAAGTCTCACTCTTTGACCTTGAATCTCACTCTTTGGGGATGTAAATCTCACTCTTAAGAAAAGCCAAGACTTGGCATCTCTATGTTAGGGTTGCCACCTATCTGGGTTAGACCCGGACAGTCCGGGAATTGGCATCTGTGTCCAGGAGGCAGGAATTAACAAGCCCAGACGCCCTAAAGTCTGTGCTTAAGTGAAACGCATAAGAAACACCAACCTTCCTTAATTTTCTTTGACATTAGTTGCTTATCTTATTAGACATGTACTGTTTAGTACTGATCTGTACATTCTACTTTGTCCCAGCATTTGAACAATGCTGAGGAGGGACAACGAGCATTTCCACATGATGTAAACAATCCAATACAGTACCGAGCTGATGTGCGATTCACGACTCGCAGGATTTGGGGTCTCGGGATCGTTCATCCTGAACTTGAAAATTCAAGTGAATATGGCGGTGTCATGGCAAATTTCGCCCTGCACTTTAGTTGTAAATGAGTAACGTGACCATTCAGTTTTGCGATTAAGAGTCAGAGTAAAAACAAAAACATATTTTTGCATTTTTTATTGGTATTTAATCGTAATGTTTATACTTGTAATTGATCATCTCTGGATGCTTTACATTACACAGATCTACCTGTGATTAAATACATAACCTTTAGAGTAAATACAAAATCCACAAATTATGGTTTAATTACGATGTGTCATGGGAATTAAACCATATATAAGTATGTGTGTATGTATAATATGCTTTACATATTTACCCGTAGCCAAGTTATTATTTGTAACATTGAAAAACCCGAACTAAATCGGAGTATATTTTAACTCATTTTGTCTCTTTTACCAACATACAACCAATAGTGCTGTTTTGTAGTTTTTAACATGTATTAATAACATTTGTAGAAGGGTGGTGAAATCTGCCATGACATAACGGCTGTAAAATAATTCACCCTCTCAAACAGGCTTTTCAAGCCCAGAAATCCAGTGACTGTCTAGAAGAAAAGGTAGACAGCTTCAGAAATTGCATTGACTTATCACGGTGTTACTTATTATTCAAACTCTGTGCTTTATGTGTGGGGTTTCAGAATACTATAGGCATGTTTACACTGCAATTTATGATCCGGATCAAATGCATCAGTAGTATTTCATCCTGCTCAGAAATGACAGTGTAAACGCTTGGCGATCGGATCAGATGTACCTCTCGGGAGATGGTACAGTTCAGGATGAAATGCATCGGTATTTGACCCTGCTCAGAAATGGCAGTGTAAACCCTCCGCGATCTGATCAAACGTACCTCTCAGGGAGTTGGTAGAGATCAGGATCATCAGATCATCCTGTCAGTGTAAACGCTCAACCGGCTCAAGTTCCGGCATGCGCTGCGGTGCAGTGACGTCCTTTGTTTTGAAGGCAGGCGCCAGACTGAAACAATCCCTCCAGCTCACGAGGGGCGAAGTGCACCAAGGAGACGTAAATTACGTTGTTGTTACTAATTCCAACTTAAGCCTGACTTAAAAGTAAATTCCATGCCAAGTGCACCAAAGCAAAATCAACCCTGGCGTAGTAACGACCGTGTTGCGACAGAGGCGCAGCAGAGAAGGGAATTTGCCAGTTTCTCGTGTTGGCCTTTGCATTCTGCAAGCAAAAATGTCAACAAAAATACACAACTTTACACACACTGCAGTCTCTATATAAAGACAAGGACATTTTTAATTCTAAGCTTAACATGACAGAAGGCAGCAGCATTCCTTTGGTTCATATACTGAAGGTCATCCCATATTTCATCTACAAGACGAAGGAGGTTCCGTCTTGGTAATCGATACGCCGACAGAGCTCAAGATCAAATATATCCTGTCTTCCTATGTGATTCTTTTGCGACGCATTGCACAGTGGTACTGTAAATCATCAAACCAACATACTATTCCACCCATCTTTAGCTTTTGCTAAGTTACTTTACAATATTCGAAGCTGATTTGCTTTTAAATTTAACTTTCTGCCTCTATCCGCTGTTATTTGCCTGTCTGCGCCAGCTTTACACCTACCCACTAGCAGGCGTACAGTTACAACCCGAATAAGTCTTATGTCTGCTTGGCGCACTCTGCAAAAAATTTGCGCTTACGTTGTCATTACACTTACGGCTGCTTGGTGCACTCCACCCCAGAGGAGCAGGGAAGAGAATGCACCTTTTTTTTTTCTTAAATAAAATATTGTTAAAGTTAACAGTAAACAGCTTGTTCATTTTTGTTTACAAGCAAATTGTGTTTTTTATTTTTATCACAATAACACAATTTTTGTTATGTCCTTCAGCGGGATGATGTAGAACGTGAAGCTTGGACTTACGCTCTAACTGCACATGTGAAACCCTCAGGCTGCGTGAAAGCTGATCCTTATCAAATGGCAGTGTAAACACAACACCACTTATCGTGATCAAATGTACTGATGCATTTGAACCGGTGCTGTAGGGGAAAAAGCCGACTGGGGGAAAAGTAGATCACACAAGCGCAGTAAGGTAAAAGGAAGTCGTGGCAGCTGTTCGATTAAAGGGGAAGTTAACTGCACTCAGCATTTTCTGTCTGATCATTTTATTTGCCAGATCTTATGGTAATGTGTTCACACACCACTTTCTTGGTTTTATTTATGTATTTTCTGTGTAAAATATGTGTGATGCAAAGTTTTCTGTTATGTCTTTATACTCGGACTAAAGTGTTAAATGTTTATCAAGTTTTTCTGCCGGTGTGTATTTAAAAATATCGGTGTCAGTCAATGTAGGCTGTAGTTGATGGGTGATCGCAAAGATTTATTTACTGTATATTATTCAAAGGTTTTACACTTCAAATTCACCATCAAGCAAGCTCACAAACTACTGCAGGTGAAAATACTATATACAGCAGCACAGAGAAACACCTCCTCTGAATTCATGGTTGCTGGAGCCACTGAACGATGACCTCTGTTGCTGTATCCAATATTAATCTGTTCTCTGCTGTTTCCACAATAAAGACTGTTAGTTTTGACTGATGGGCCGGGGAGGCAAAATAGGTTGATCCCTGGATCCAGCATTACACTTCAGCCATCAACACCAGGCAGGATAGCTACATTATCAGGTGGAAGTAAACGCAGATGGATCGCATTAGTTTACAGTAAAATAATCTAGGTCTCAGTTGGTGCTTATCTTGGCGAGAGCCAAGGCCAATATCAGCATGAAGTTTTAACACCTCCTCTCATGTATTGGAAATCATGACAATCTTTGTCCAGACTATTTCATTGTTAAGAAAACGAACCTTACAACAGCTACTTGCCAGGTAAGATTAGCCTCTAATGTAACATAGCTACCATTTTTCCTAGTTTTTATAATTATAAACTAGCGAATTAAGCGTGTATGTATTACTTTACGGCATCTACTATTGCTTGCAAGTTCTATTACTAGAAATATCAACACAATACTGTGTATACTGCATGACTATTGATTTGTACCAAGATCTGGTGGTATTGTGTTAAACTGTATTACAGTATACTGCTGATGATAAATATGTCCGGGTTTGGTGTGTGAAAAGGTGACAACCCTAGTGTGTGTGTTTGTGGTTTAAACGTGTAGAATGTTGTCATTGGAATCCAGGGTGTGGGATCTACACTCTCAAAGTTATCTATCTGTACAGTTTCTCCCAATATGAATTGTAATGCTGCTAAAAACTTGTTGTGCGACTTTTGAAGTGGCCTGTCTCTTATGGTTACCAAGCCAAAAGCCAAGCAGACTATACCAGCATTGGGGTCAGTTGTGCTGTTAGGCCGAGAACCGGTTTTCCCCCACCAGGACCTGTAAACTTTCCAGCTCACCTTTCAAAATCTCCTCTTCAAGAAGCTTCAGCTCCTCTTCAATCTCCGCTTTGACTTTTGCAGCGACCTCCTTCTCCAGGGGTGTCTCTGCCTGTGCGCCTGAAGTCAGAAAACATTAGCTGTGAAAATAACTTAAAGTAATGAAAACAGTGGTTGAGTTTCCTTTAGGGGACTACTTCTACTAGGTTTTTATTGATTTTTTTTACAATTCATTTATCTGTAGGTATCTTGTATCTGCATGTATATTGGTGCGATAAAGTGCCAACAAAAAAAGATTACTTGACAAAATTTGCCAAATAATAATAATAATAATAATAATAATAATATTCTCTTTTGCAAGGGAATGTAACACTCTGTGGTACTTCTATGCTTACTAACTATTCCAGCAAAACATATAAAGAAGAATCAAGGTGGGAAGCACTTCGGTGTTACACAAAATCCAATGCCCTAATTCTGGTTAAACAATGTTAAAAAACAGGTAACATACAGTATATCCCCCACCATAACTGGAAATTCAAAATCAGAGCTGTCAGCTTGATGAAACAGTTCATGACATATATCAACAACATGTACAGAATAGTATAGAAGTAGAATTAGCCATGACACATGTAATAAAGATTCTTCAGATAAATACAAAAATATAAGTGTGACATACAGATGGCTGGATGTACAGACAGAGTCTCATGTCAATTGGCTATGCGGTTCTCCAGACATAGTAAAACGTGTGTAGTGTGACATATCTACATACACAAATACAACCACAAACCATTGTTAAGCACAGGGAATTCACAGAGCTAATGCATGAGCCACCCCTTGCCCTGCTTTGCATTGTTTCTGGTTTCTGGTGCATTTACTGAGCACCAGAAGATGAAAGCAATCTTCCACAGAGTCACACAAGAGCTGCAGGCAGACTGCGAGGATGATGGGAAATGTAGTTCTTAGAGGTACATTCAGGTACATGGGAAGCTATCTTGAGGCAGGGAATGCAATTTAGAAGTTTTTTAAAAAAGTGGACAAAATGCAAAAAAAAATAAATAACACACACACTTTATGTACCAACACTTTGGAACAAGGAACACAAAATAAAAAGGTCCTTATGTACCCTTTAAATGATGTCACTTGAAAGGAGTAATGGCAACACGCTGTAGTGCATTAATTCCAAGCAGGATTACATCGTGTAAGAACCATACTTGTTTTCTGACAGAAACGAACAGCCAAAGTGTAGTTTTCTTTTGCGAGCAGCTGCGTGGAGTAGAGAAGTGTTCTACTTTTGATTAATTAGTTCAAACAACCTGTGCTGTACTTACAGTATTCAGGTCATGGTTGTCCCTTTTCTAAGTTGTCTTCTATTACAGCTGCACAAAGCAATAATCAGGTGATGGATGTGTCGACAATATGGTTCCTAACAGCTTGGTTGCTCCACAGTTGCTTTGGTGAAGGCCCACGGCTCAGTGTGTTGCGTAACTTTTAGTTCAATTTGTTTGGAGGGGGGTATCCATTTGTTATCAGTTTTACCCCACCCCACTTTTACATGATTTTAAATGACCACTTTGATTATTGCATCACTTACCTTAAGATCAATGAGCAACTTCCATCTTTGTTGGCAAGCCAATCACCTCTTTTCATCTGCTAAACCCCACTCTGAATGTTGCAAAGCTATAGAACCCAGGATGCCTGGACTTGTGTCTCTGCCTGGACTTGTGGGGCAACTTACCAGTAGGGGTTGTTGTAGAGCAATGAAGTGAGCTATCCCAAACCCATGAGAGAGCAAGGGCCAATGCAGCTCATCCCTGTGGGCAGCCAGCCAAGATCAGCAACTCAGCATCACCAGGATTCAAACCATTGAGCTCCTGATTGTATAACTCACTCTGCTGCGATTGTGCCTTTACTGTATGAGCGACAGGGGACCCCAGAGGGGGGAAAGGTGGTGGTAAATAGTTTTATTTTCTTTAGGAATACAAACAAAAGCAAGCAGTAAATGCAATTTACTGCTCTGCCAGAAATACTGCATGTCATGAAGATTCCTCCGCTATCCTAACAAGCTGTCTCACCACACATCGAAAGCTACAAGCTTTTAAAAATGAATGCAATCAGCAACGTGCGCTGTTGGAGTGGCTCTGTTCAATGGCTAGACTGCTCACGTCTGAGCAACAGTACAGTAATTGCACATGACAGGCTGTCAGAACGGATGAGGGGTGATGTGGGAAACACATTTCCATTGCTCAGAGGCATAACAATAGGTTTGGCCGTGTATCACAATAAACAGCAAGATAAAAATGGCTTTTTACAAACTGAAATAGATCCCCTGAAACTTGTTATACCATAATACAATCCCCAATGCATCTGGCAACTCCTTAAAACAGAAGCTGGGCTACTAAAAATGCTGCTCTGGGAATGTGAACTTTTGACCTCCTACAATGGATTTAAGCCACTACATTGAACAATCCATACATGTATCCAGGCACACATTCCTAGAATGTACAGTATGTTAATGTTAAAAACACAGAATCTGTTTAACTAATCCAGTCCTTGTCATTTAATCAAAATACTTGCAAACATTCCTAAACACAGGGCCCTTGTGCTGCAATTCTAAAGCATGGCTTTTTAATTTAGTAAGGGCAACAAATTACTATTTACTTTCTGTTCAAACCTCTATATATGTTCATATTTTCTTAATGCAGAATATGTCATTTAAATGAATGGGCAGTTTCAACACAACCGAATTAGCGGATGTCCACAACGCAGCCCATTGTTTTTCACAAACACTGTCACAGGAAGTATTTACGGTAAAGGGTTCAAGGTAGATGCTACAACACTATATAGATTTCACAATTTTGCTCATTATTTTCCTCTTCATTATGCTTCTTTTTGTCTTATCCCAGAAACTTAAAACATTAATAATGAGACTTACAGCAATGAAAAGCCTTCATTTCTGCGATTCAAAGCAGACATTAGATGTGAACCAGTCCAGTTCCCAAATGAGCATCTTAAAAGGACTTCTAACCAAAGTTTTACAAATTAACATAAGCAATATCATCCCTGTTCCTCTTTTATAATTTTTTAATTTTTATTTTTATATAGTGCCTTTCATAGTGGACCACCATCACAAAGCGCTTTACAAAATGAGACTAGAGAGTGTGTGTGAACTACGCATCAGCTGCTGAGTCACTTACAACAACATCTCACCTGAAAGACAGAGCCCAAGGAGGTTAAGTGACTTGCTCAGGGTCACACAGCGAGTCAGTGGCTGAGCTGGGATTTGAACCGGGGACCTCCTGGTTATAAGCCTGTTTCTTTAACCACTGGAACACACAGCCTCCGTAAAAGAGATTTTGATTATTTACTTGCATTTTTAATAGGAATATGCAGGTGATTTAAAATAACACCATATAGTGTTGATTAAAAACAAAAGAAAAAGTGCTGTAGCATTTTTTTCATTCAATCGAGCCATGTGACCTAATACACAGAAAGTGATCATATACCGGGGAGAAACTATACTGCCTATTCTTTAGCTTTATAGACCAACTTCAAACTACGCACAAGAAAAGTACAGCGGAATGAAATGCACAAAAAAAATCATGTTTGTACATTTTAATTTTTTTAAATAGACTTCAATATCTGTTCCCTAATTTTTATTTATTAATTTTTTTAAATGCCTTGGGAACCCCCGCATGGACTTGATAAACGGTAGCAAAACACTTTCAATGGAACTATTGATAAACTGTAGCAAAACACTTTCGATGGAACTACTGAATCAGTCTGACAGGGGTGTCTGGAGCTGTTGCAATACTTAGACTGGACTGTTGTAAGAAACTGAAATCACTGTGTGAGAACAGGTCAGCTAAGTTGACAAATTGTTACTTCAGCTTGTGAAGTAACAAGAAAATTGACCCAGAAATTGTCCCAGGTGTATTAATCTGAAGTATAATTTAAAATTAAGCTGTCATTTCTTAATGACACTTTAAAAAATAGCTTCACTTGATTTAAATGAAACACATTAGATTTAAGGTTGTAATCCTTAAATCTGATTCTTCTTTTATCCTGGAGAGAGTAAAAAATAAAACAGAAAAACCTGCATATATTATATTGCTACATTATAGCGTGTGTATAGAACAGCCGATTGCAGGCTATTAGATATAAGTTTCGCCAATGCAAATACTGCAAGCACGGAGGAGATATATATTATTGTGATGAAGGAATGAGTTAGAAAATGAATGTGGATCGTAGGGCTAACAAAACAACCCCAGTAAATCGAAATGAAACACCCTGTCAAGCTGAAGACAAGCTGCTGCCACTGTTTTAATACTTTTACATGAAGAGGAGGACATAGAAAGAGAGAAAGTTCTGGGACCAGCCAAGGATTTTTTGTTATACAAATACAAACATAGAAAAAAACAAAATGAAATACTAAAGAGTAGGCTTCAATATTTGTTGCAATAACATATTGATGTACTGGTATTTATTTAGTTGTTTTGTTACCAGGTTTAATCAATTGTGCCCTGGGACCTCAACTAGAGCATCATTTCAAATAGCCTAACTAACACATCACATTAAAGCATGCTTTCATAGCTGTTTAATGTGATTGAGTTACTGACGCTGTACTTTGATATGATTGGCTAGTATTGAGTTTGCTGCCTATGTAATCGCCAGCGAAACAGAAGAGTGTCCTAAATTGGGCAACACAAGTCCCACTCTTGTTGCCGTCAACAAAAGTTCCTTGTGTGACCAGGCCTTAAACCTATATAATTATATAAATCTTTATCAATCAGGTAGAAATGGCACAAAAAGGAATTGCTAAAAACCTAGTACGCTGCTAAATAAATAAAGGTTGCATCAGGCCCACATTTACAAAGCTTAGAACTGCTACCATTAGCCTGTGTAGGGATCACAGGCCCCTTAGTGTAGCTAAAACCATTTGATACATCTTACAAATTTTTCACTTCCATTATCTACAGAGGCCTCAGATGTGCAGTTTTGAAAGAAACACATGTTCAAGAAAACATGTATTTTCACTAGTACTTTAGGTTAAAAAAAATTCACAGTTTACATGCTTGTGAAATCTGTTACACTTGCATCATTTTACATCAGCAGTGTCTTTTGGGAAAACACCTGTTGAAGGGGTGGGCTAAAGATCAAGGATGTGGTTTGCAAACAAAATTTCCCAACTATGGGACCAGATATACTTTAAAATAAAAGGTATGTGTTTCCTGCAGCATGTTTGTTTTGTTGTTTTATATTTTGTAAACTGCACATTTGAGACCTGTATATACCAACAGAATTGCACAACTGGTAAGATTTAGGGAATTGTTTTGTTACCTACAATCACTTTAGAGCACAAGCTACCTTGTACAAACCTGGGCTTGCTTCTATCAAGCAAATGAGTGTGTGCCAGAGGCAGACTGTCCAACACTGCAAAACATCTGATGCCTTGACCAGAATACTACCCTTGGACTTGAATGCAGGCTACAGAAATGTTGTCTCCCTCTAGGTTTGTTTTCATTGTGCTCCTTTACCTCCCCAGCCTTACCTTCTACTGCAGCACCCGGCCTGTCCTGTGCAATGAGGCCAAGGTAATTGAGAACGACGTACTTCGTTTCATAATGAAACCCTTCTGGAACAGTAGCAGAGGGGGCAGCAGAAGCCATCGAAGAAGAAGTGTTCACACAGACACAGCCTGGTCACTCAGTCTCAGTGTCCTACAGCAAACAAAAACAACTAAACTGAAGGGATTGTGTCGAAACTGAAATTCCAGCAATGGTCTATGCTGGTCAGAACTAGTGGTATGATATTTTAACACTATACAATTAATCTGCTGTTAACCACTATGGGATTTTATATATATATATATATATATATGCACGCACGCACGCACGCACGCACGCACGCACACACCTGCTTGGACCCAGTAAATATTAAAATTCTTAATATAAAAGACCATTCCTGGCTTTACTACGAGTTTAATACAACACACCTGAGCTTGTTACTTATACACTCTGGCTAATCAAGCTCATAGTAAAACCTGGAATAGGTGAAACTGCTATGTAACAGGAGTCTTACTTGCAGTTACTGGAATTTGCAGCAGGGTATCAGACTCATATTAGGATTAGCCAATGTAACCCTGACACCACCTTCCCCCTCTGTGCATTTCTATCTCAATTGACCTCAACACTTGAAGTAATTTACGCTTCTTGGGCCTCAGGCCCCCAAAACCATAGCGTGTGTCCCCAAGTATTAGGCGAATACTTTAAGAAACTGAAAAAATTTCAATAACCGTCGTCCTTCAAGGTCAGAGAAATCAAAGCTTGCTAATGTTTTAGGTGCCTTCCAGGTACCTAGGGTCAAACAACACATGTCTGAATACCATGAATGGTTTCTCATACCATCAAGGTTGAAGCGGATAAGTCCCACACTTTACTTACAGTAAAAATAACCTAATCTCTATGAAGAGTAATAGAGTCATACCTTTAAAAAGTCACCTCTCCAACAGGAAATACATTGTGCAGTAAGCAAAGCCTAGAAGTTAGCTTTTAGTTGTACTGTGGATAGAAGAAAATCTATCTGTTTGTAAGGGATAGATTGTAAACCTGTAACCCAAGACTGCGCAAATCAAGGACCACTGTCTGTGTCACTATATATACAGTAGAAGACAACTGCTCAACTGCCAGTCACTATGTGATGTTAGAAGTGACAGGGGAAAAGGGGGACTGCAGAGGATTCACAAAAGTGTCAATCAGAACACACAGTTACACAGACATTGAATGCAAAGGCAGGCTGCATTTACCAGCCAATCCTAATACAGTGGACATGTGTGTTATTGCACAACAGTCCAGCTGACTTTCTGAATTACCAAATGTTACCCCCTGTACTTCTCATGTCTGCTGATCAGTTGTGTTGGAATGCTTTGCAAATCCTGTTTTGCTGACCCAATTTTTTAAATTATTGTTTTGCTATAAAGTTGTTGTGTGCTGGAAAAAGATCATCTTTTTCTAACTTTTCATGATATTACCATACTTGGTCACTGTTTCTTATGCCACACTTTTTAACCTAAATGTTACTGGATTCTCTTATAATAAACAAACCGTTTAAAAACGAATGCAATATTTTGGAATTTTATTTCAAAACTTATTTTAATGTGAGACTCCGAAACTTTTTCCCCCCCCACATCTGTGTTACCATCTGAGTGTGCAGAAGCAATTAACTGCAAACTTTCAGACATCAACAATGTCATGACCTTTCCAAAGGTACAGTCAGTATTCCAAAGCTCGTTTTGTAAGCTATATAGAATGATAGTCACTATTGCCACACAGTTACTCGTTAAACTTCAATTATGCAGAGATATTATTGTCATGGTTAAAAGAATATATAAAATAAATCGCAGTTCTATTTTTTTCTCGAGCCAAAGTTATTCTAAATAACCGAAATGACAGAATAGAAAAAAGTAAAACCTAATAAATAATTTGAACAATATGCAAACTTGCCATTTCTAAGAATTGAACATTTCATTTTGAGCATGTGCTTTCAACAGGACAGCAAGACACCCAACAGACAAAAATGTGTACTTATATCTATTACAGCGATGGATAATATTTTAGCAAAAGTTAGAAAAAAAAACACAACCCGCATTATTTCTCTTCTCACCCGCACTATCTTGGTTCACAATCCATGTTTTCTCGCCTGTCTGTGGAGGTCAGACACACGCTTCTAATAATAATGCAATGTACTGTACAGAAAAACTATTAAAAAACATACACTATGTTTTTTTCCTTTCCCAGTTCCGGAATCGACAAATAAAATTATAAGTGGAGGCTGAAATATATAGACCATTTCTGCATAAGCACCCCACTCCTTACCTTACAGCTTCAGACTGTGTGTATCAGCGCTCTGTGGGTCACGCTTATATGTCTGTGTCTCCTCTATTCTAAACTCTCAAGTTCCAAATTTAGAGGCAGAGCAGCCATCATGGAAGCAGAAATACACAACAAACAGCAACACTATGGAAGGGTCAAAGGCACATTTTCGATTATGTTATTACATGAATTGAAAACGCAGTTGTATGTCCTTTTTTTGTTTGTTTGTTTTTTAACTGCAGTTGAGATCGTCAAGAAAATACATTACTTAGTTTTTAGTATATCTCGCATGCGCTTAACGTGTCAAAGGTCATAGGATGTGTGCGGCTCATATATAAAATATTTACTTTTAGCAACTTTACAATACATTAAATTCAGTAGGCATTGTATTGCTCTGTACATGATGCAAATACATTGGCATAGGTACATTAACTTCATTACATAATATGTTAGCAATTGAAGCATCATTTATGTATTGCTTTTTAAAATGAATAATTCGCGATCCAACCATTTCTTTGGTGACAAGGACATTTATTTAATTCAACTACTGGTGCGACAAGTTAAACTTTACAACATACACGTTTATGCATATTCGTGTTTAACCACTGAATAAATTAATGATTTTAAATATTTCCAAAATCCACAGCACAATAAAACAACGTAAAATATGCTGCCACCGTGTGTTCGACATAACCCGTTCCACCTTGGGTAGCTATCGGTCATGTGACAATAACTAGCTATTGCATTTTTTCGTTTTATTTTATTTTGTATTATTAAATATAGATGAAGACGCTAAAACAATAATGAAGCTGATACCGTATTTAATGTACTAATCAATATAAAAAGTAGTGTTTCGGCGTTCCCTTTTTTGTCATGTGACGAAGGTGAAAAATGGCGATTCTTTTTTAAGGTTTTTTTTAATATAATTACGATACAAACCGTGTTAAATGATAAATATTACGTTTATTTGAGTTTATTTTACAAAATACATTAAATGATATTTTTATATATTTATATTTGGGGAAACCTTTTTTTGTCAGGTCATGTGACGTGTGCATCCAGTTCCAGCTGGAGCGTCGGCGACAGTCAGCTGACCAGATATTTGACATTTTAACATCGAGCGACTGCAGCAAAGACCCGATCATTTTGAATTTAAAAAGCAGAGGAAAAAAATATTTAAAACGATTTGAACAACTCACTAATAGACAAGAGGAAGATAACCTTTAGCAGACTGCAGTATATTCAGATAATTTAGCTTGTTAACTTTAATCTTAGTACAATCCTCTGTTTGTCGCAGCCATGGCACTCAGCGATGCAGATGTTCAGAAACAGGTATAGTACAGTATGTTTAAATTATTTAACAGTACGAAACACAATATTGTTTCTATACAAAATAACGTATTAATTATTACTATATATCATTATAATTATAAAGATAAGCATTTGTTTTCTCGTATCATACGATATCTATTTAACTGCTGTAGGGATGACGACTGTTTTTTTTTTTTTTTTTTTTTTAACCCTTTATTTATTGTGTACAATTCGTATATTTTTATTGCACGTAACAAGGTTGTCATTCATCCTTGTTTTTTAAATTGTTTACACTGACAGGTACAGTCCTTTAATTCAGACAAGCCTACTGGCGATGTGTTGCAGTTTATTCTACAGCCTAGAAATCCTACACTGGTTTCATCACCTACAGTACCGTTTTCGACGCTAAGACATTTGCCAGAAACGTTTGTGCTGTATAATTCATTTCCATAATTGTAGCATATTTTAAGTGTATAGGTTATTCAGGTGTAACTGTTGTCATTTTGCTGAATTACAATTAAAATATTAACTGCAGGTTGTACAGACTCAGATTAGCACTAATGTTGGACTATCTAATTTTACTTTGGGTAAAGTAGTCTAAGATTAGCCATAGGTCATTCATCGTTCATAACTTAAGAAATTTAGACACTTAAGAGCATATAATGCTTCCTCAAAATCTTACAAAATCTTGTAAGTTCCTGTATCTGATAGGCATTGATTATGCCTAAAAGTCTATATGCAGTGTTTTTTTTTTTTTTTTTTAATCTAATGAAACAACTCATAGCTTATAGTTTAACTGTAAGGATGAACTAAACCAGAAAAACTCTATTGGCCACAGTCTTTATAGGTTTTCATATTGCCAGTATAAATTCTACTGCCATTAAGAAACCACAAAAAAACTGCTACCAGTAATTTAACAGCAGGGCATTATTTTATTGGCCTTGAGTCTGGGGTAAGGTACATGGGTAGTTATATTAAGAATTTGTTTTGTTCAGCAAAATCTGCTGCCTTAGTGTCGGTACAGAACACTGGTATGATTCTTTTTCCCCTAAAATGCATCCAGTGGTACCTGAGATTTATAGACAATTAGTATTGCAATACCTTGATTATAGGCATTGTATTTTAAGTGAATATCTGGTGAAATTCTTTCTTGTTCTATGAAAACTTGTGTGATGCTTTGTATTTTCTTTGGTTAACTTACATGCAGAAGTTCCCACTTTTAGTTTCTGAAAAGCAGTGATGATTTTGTTAATGAAGTAGCCTATTGAATGGATTTTACGAACGGAAACAATTATTTATAACAGTTTAGGAATAAAGTTGGTAAATGTTTTTACAATGTCGTATTTTAAAAGTGAGTGTTCATTGAATCACTTGAAACGTATAGATTTTTGAATTCTACTCTTTATGAACCATGAAACAACCTTCGACTGTGACACATGGCTAATCTATGTGGCAGATCTTTCAGACATCAGAGCTGTCTCCTGTGTTTACCAACAAGCCTCTCTCCATTAAAAATCAGACCCAAAACAATGTGTATCTCTCTTCGCTGGTTTTCTAGTTTATAGTAAACTGGTTCCCCCTCCTTGCCTCTCCACATTGTTCCAGGTCTGTAGCAGTTCTAGTTTGTTTGTGGTGGCAGGGAACTGTGTACTGTAGATAAAGTCACTGAAGTTGAAGCATGTCGAGGACTGTAGGTCTGGATTCAGCCAAATCCAGCTGGGGATTGAGCCGGTCCTTCTGTGGATTTGTAAACTAACAGACTTCATCACAGCAGTATTGGCAGGTTCAGTCTATTACCAGTACTAACAGTCCTCTTCAGTTTAACTTCTGTGCACTTTATTATAACCAGGGTACTGTACAAGCCCAGTATGGTGTGTATGTGTGTTTGTTTTGTTTGTTTTTTTGTTTTTTTATGTAAGGAAACATGGCATGTTCCAGCAATTACTTCAGTAGTGAGTTAATAAGGCATCAAGCCCAGTCTCAGTAGCTTATATTTTAATAAACTTTTTACGGGAAATGCCTACAAAACCTGATATTTTCAATGTATTAATATTTTCTTGGCCGATACTGATAGCTGATGGTTGTCTGCCCATATCTGCTGATACCAGTGGGATATTGATAATGATAGATAATGCAGGTAAGCTATTGTAAACTACTAGAACAAGACATAGGACCTATATTTTTAAACTGTTTCATAATTATACATTTTAAACAATGAACAGATGTTGTTTATTTGTTTTATTTATGGCCAGAATTAACAGGTAGTGTTTACTTGTTGCATTTACTTTTAAAAAAATGAATACAAAGAATAACATAGTATTATATTGTGTGCTTGACAGTAATTTATGCATTTGTTTTACAGTCACCAAAAATAACACCTTTCATTTGCACTGCTAAAAACACTTCTGTAGAAAAAAATATATAATGTGACGTTTATTTTTATAGCCACTTACTGTCAAACACTGCATATTATAACTTCGACCTACAATAGAAAAGAAAAATATAGCTTATGCAGTGTCAACTACAACAACGTTAGTTAAATTCTTACTTTTAAGCATACACTGCTTAAAAATACAGCACAACTTAAATCGTTCACTTAATGAGAAACACAAAGTGTCATAAAATGTCTGGTTACAAAATTCAGTCAGTTGAATTTGTTGCTTAACAAAAGACGGCACAGTAATCAATTCCTGCTTTAAAATGCCTCCAAACACTGCCGCAACCAATGCAGATTAAGCAAGAGAAACAAGAATGACAAAAGGTCATTCTGAAGTTCAAGTTCATAATAATAATAATAATAATAATAATAATAATAATAATAATAATAATAATAATAATAATTCAAACCATCAGTGTTATTTAGGTTTCAACCTACTTTTTTTTTTTTTGAAGGCATCAAAATAATATTCTACTCACAGTTCATAAATATTTAGATAAATCCAAACACTGCTCTTCTGAGACTTATTTACTGCAGGATGATCGCACCTTACACAGGACTGGGAAAATTAGTGTCTCAGTGTTCTTGCATCATTAGTAAGGGTGCCTGACCAAACATGAAATTCTGTGATGGAAGAAATTCAAGCATGAATATCGGTGTACGTTATCGGCTAAAATAACAAAGACCGCAGATAGCCGATTTGTCTCTCTCTTTTTTTTTTTCTCCTTATACCGGTGCTATGCTGGTAGGGTACTGATTATAGGTGCACCCCTAATGAATATAATAGAACATACTTCAATAAGGATGAACATTCTGCCATAACCAAAACATTCTCTGATGCCTTGATTCATAAAATCTTAAATTGAAAATTAACACTGCATTGCATGTTTCCTAATAAATCAAATAAACCTTTTTTATGTAATATTTCTGATTTTACTTCCACATATACCCTGGCCTATCAAAAAAGAAACCTGTGGTGTGTGATGTTAGGAGTGAGGCAAAATATCTTGCTATCCCTTTTATAGCCCTCTTGTAAATTCAGTGGTACCACAAAATGTATCACTTTTCTCGGAATATCATTCCAGTTTTGGTAGCTGGCCACTTTTGTGATGTTAAGTTGTGGGACTGTAGTCTATTTTAGACAAAAGTAATGGAGATGTTTCGTAAACAAGAGGTCTGAGTGGAGTTTTGGCAATAACAGTCCTATCCCCAGTTGTATATCTTTTCCAGAAAATTGATAACATTTTGGGGTACTACTGCTCCTCTGCAATGGCTTTCTCATTGGAGTCATTTGATATATTTGAAGAGTGGATAACTGTCAAACTATCTACCCAGAGATACTTATTTTGCAATCAAGCTATAAACAGGCAGCAAATGCATTAATCAGTCCATGTTTTTATTTTTACTGACAGGCTCCTCTGTGTGTGTGTATATACTGTATATACAGTGTGTGTGTGTGTGTGTGTGTGTGTGCATGTGCATGCGCATATATATATATGTGATTCTGAAAACTTGTAAGTGTTAAATTGGTATGGCTTGCTGTAGCAGCTAAGGCACTACTCCTGTGAATGTACAACTTCTGTGATACAAAAAATGGTTATGTGGCCCATTTGATGATAGGGGGCACCGCGAACAGATCACATGGTACTGTATGGAAAGATAAAGAGGGTGTTAATCAGTCAGGTGGCAGGAAGGATCGCGTCTTGCAGTATGACTGGTAGAGTTCTTTATTTCTATGATTAATACATTTGCTGCTATTCCAAGGTAAAGTGACCCACGGTGCTTACATGCTGTATCTAGAGAACCGCATCCAGTTGTGTTGGTTAAGACTTTCTGTAGTATAAGTTATGTTAACTAATACAAATCAAAATTAAATGACACACTAATTTGTTCAGCACTATTGAGTGGTTACAGAAGTTATTGAGAGTATCACAATTGGTCTGTTTGTCTTTAGATAAATACATAACTGTATGTCCCCTTCCATTCTATTCCAGTTCCGCAGAGGCCCATGCAGTAAAGCAGGGGAGGCAAAAGTTGGCCCTTCCACTCCTGGTCTTCGTTCCAAGTCTGTACTAAATTGTTTCATTGAACCAATTAAAACATAATTCAATCCCTGAAGTACTGTATTACGGCATTTTACCTGGTAAACCCTGAGTGCAGTGGCCTGCCACAACTGTGATTGGCCACCCCTGCAGTGAATTGTCAGATTCCACATGTCTTCACCAGTGTAAAAGAGAACAGGCATGAAAGGTCAAATAACCATCTTGGTGTTTAGTGGAAGGCGGAGCTCCATAACAGTCCTGTGTGAGTAGTTGTACAGTAGCACAGGGATGCGGAAGCTGTGAGCAATGTGTAAGCTTTAACAAGGCTGATGGAGTAAAGTTTAATATAGTGGACTAGTGCAAATCAGGAGCAGTTGGGGCACGATCCTGTTATGATTAGTCGGAATACTGATTTATAATCTTTACCACACTAAAAAAAAAAAAAAAAAGTATTCTATGTTTAAATTTGATATTTTTAAATGAGTCATATCTAAGGCTATAAATCATTGTTTAATATTTTAACTTTTTTTGTGTGAGCGATTTTTTTTTTTAAACCATTATAAATATTTCAATAAAAACATTTGACTGTATTTGTTAGCGTTGCAACAATAATGGAATTTTTGTATCATGATTGACCAGAAATGACCACAATAACTGCTTTTGTTGTGATAATTCATTTTGGTATATTTTTATCTTCCGAAAGTTACAGCAGGGTCAAAGAGCTAC
The DNA here is from genome assembly GCF_017654505.1 of Polyodon spathula. NCBI lineage: Eukaryota > Metazoa > Chordata > Actinopteri > Acipenseriformes > Polyodontidae > Polyodon > Polyodon spathula. The sequence continues at coordinate 18,281,629 of NC_054541.1, read as the reverse complement.
TTATAAAGTGTTCCTTTTATAATTTTTTTCTACAGCTTCCGTCCCATAAACTGGGCAAAATATTCCCCTTCCCCTTGATCCAATATGGCTACTGTAGTTTCCAAACACCACACACTTTGAAATATTGCTTTTATATGTAGTTCACAGCTGTATTCTATGATTCTCTGGTCAAATTAATTACAGAGGCTGCTGGCTTTAAGATACTGTCTTTTTTGTACACAAGTTTGTTTGATGATTCTCTAGAGTTGTTTAAACCTTTATAAATTGAATAGTCACCATTGATTATTAGTCTCCCCCAATATAAATTAACCATTTTAATTTACCTTCAGAAACCGTAGATACTTTATGTGCTTCTTCCTCTTCCCAACCACTATTCATGTTGTTTTTCACATATCTATTGAGATGATGGAGAGGTTCAGGTTAGGCAAGGAGACGATTAGTTACTACTTTATCTCCAAAAATTTGCAAAGACATTTTCTGGGACGTCACCAGCAGCATAGTGTACTTTTTTTGTTTAATTTGGTTAAAAACAGGAAGTTGCAGCAATGATTTACTGTATGTGTGTGTGTGTTCACGTCTAAGAATGATTCCATAGGCCTTTGTTGGCATAACTTATCCTTCAGTGTCTTTTTTTTGTTTGTTTTGTTTTCCCTGAGCAACCCATTATGTGTTCAATTCTTGCTGCTGACTGACTGGGTGGAAAAAACACAAAAAACTTGACATCTCATGGTTGTTTTTAACTTAAATGCTCATACAGGATTGGTTTCTGACTGCACCACCCGAGTTATTTACTGGAAGCTTTTTAACATCAATCATATCTTTTTAGAAAAATATGGTGGTAAATAAAGCCTTGCATATTAAAAACATACACTTATTTACTATAAGGCACATAAAGTCAAACCTATATATAGTGGTAAAACGCTAAATGGGAAAAGCGCTAGTCTACTTGACGTCTGCCCAACGCAACAAAACAGGGTGTGTCCACGGCTTACCCAAGTGGCTCAGTGCTGCTATCTGGTCAGGTTTTGTTTCTCACACTCCATGTAGCCAAACTGACTACAAAGGAACAGCCTTTTTACACTTGCACACCCGAACTGAGCCGAGCCGAGCCCTCGTGGTTCGGCTAGTTTCACACTTGTCATTTTGTCGAGCCAAGCCGAGCCGGAACCGTGAAACTCTGGCCCCGCAAGATATCTGATACTGGCTCGTGTTGAGCAAGGCTGGGGGCGGGGTTAACTTGTACTGTCCGAAACGATAGTCTACAAAAGATTTCACAGGAATTGAGAAATACGGGACTAAACCACAGTGTGAAACAGTGTTGTGAAAATATTTAAAAAAAAAAAAAAAAAAAAAAAAAAAACAGGATTACAAAAGAAATAAAGATAATAAAGCAGGTCAGACCGCAAAAAAAAGTAAATATTATGATTTAATGGATGCAGTTCTTGGTCACAGACCTGCAACGATTGATATAGTCTTTTTTCAAAAATACTGTATATTAACATTGCATGTATAAAAACAAGTTGTAAAGAAAAATATCTTTAAATATGTTATGTTTAGATTTTGTTTTTAATAGGCCTACTTTAAATCTATTTTTATGAAGGGTTTACTGATTGTTCAAGTAATATCTGTAACGTTTTAAAGTTATCAGTAGTTAATCTAATTTTAATAATATGAAATGAAATTATTCAGTTTGTATTTGCATTCAATCAATTCAATTTTGCAACAATCTGGTTCTCTCTTGTCTTTTTCAATGAATATAATTAATACTAAGATAACAACTACATGGCCTACATTTAATTAATAGTTTTTGTAATCTACCAGCGGCTTTTGTTGCATACACATCGCTGATTATAGTGCCGACTGGAAACCAATGTTCATGTTGGGGTGCGTATTTATTTATTTTTAATCAATGTCATCCTTCTGGATGTCCTCTGAATGACTTTTAATTTATTAATTTTTTTAAACCATATAAATGCAAAACCATAACACAATGTATAAGGCTTTTTAAAATGTATTTATTTGTCCTGTGGTTACCTTTTAATTCATTTTTCTGCACATACCACTACTTTGTATGTGATGTAGAATACGTGAATGTAAACATCTAACACTGCTTTCGCCCTGGCACCACTTTCTTTACAAATTAAGCACTTTAGTCCTTATTTCTGAATTCCTGTGAAATATTTTGGTAGACTTTATCATTTCGGTCAGTACGACCTCATGATCCATTCTCAAAAAGAATCTACACCACTACTCTGTGCGCCTGTGTCCACTGAATTTGACGTCGTGTTCCACAGTGCTGCTTCTACTTTGAACAGTAGTGTGAACATACCCGAGCAGCGCTGGGTGGGCTCAGCTTGGTTTTGGCTTGGCTCGGCTCGGGTATGCAAGTGTGAAAAGGCTAGAAGTGCGTCTTCATGCAGCCAGGATTATAGAAATGTTGTCTTTGTGTTGCCATGATCAGAATGCTTTTGTTTTAAGCTCTTTGTTTACAGCCATGATGAAGCATTCAGAACTTGATGTACGATACAAATTCTAAGCGACGTTAGCCAGTAGTGCATAGGCTATTCAGGTATTTCTTTACAGTGTATTATTCCGAGGTTGGCCAGGTTTGGGAAAAGTGCATTGAAAGGTCCTTTTGATTTTGATGGCTTGCCGTGGGCAGCCAAAGCTTGCAGCACCAGGCAGTGGAAACAAGGCAGTAGTTTCTTACAGTTTTCTATTCTAAGCTTCTGTTTCTATTCTGGTTGTAACTGTCTTTCTTTAACAGATCAAACACATGATGGCCTTCATTGAGCAGGAGGCCAATGAGAAGGCTGAGGAAATCGATGCAAAGGTAAGTTGACCCTGTCTATATTCTATACAGACACCCGTGCCAATGAATAATGCATCCGCTTACATTTTCAGATAGTTTTTAATAATTTGCCAACATACAGGTGAACTGTTATTGAGTGAATAATCAGTAGTGAGAATTATTCATTTAGGGTAGCTGCCTATTATGCGCTCAATTGTGTACCACATATCTTTTATATATGTTTTTTCCATAGGCTTGATCAGCCAGCAGCATCAAGTTTTCTGTCAATTTTGATATATAAAATACAGATAATGCACAACCCATATGCATATAGTGTGTAAAAGTATGCACATTTACAATACAATACAATTCCTTTTTTAAATTTTTTTCTTATCCAGGCAGAAGAAGAGTTTAACATTGAGAAGGGTCGTCTCGTACAAACTCAGAGACTGAAGATTATGGAGTACTATGAAAAAAAAGAGAAGCAGATCGAACAGCAAAAGAAAATGTGAGTCACTTCCCTGTGGCTTCTGTTAAACTGGGAATGTGTGTTCTGTGCTAATGCAAAACCACCTCCCCTAATATCCCCAATTATTATGAAACATGGTATTAATATTGTTTATCATAATTTATTGAGATTCTGGAGTTACATGGAGGTGTCTGTACTGTGAAGGGGCAGCCCATTTAGACAATGTGCATTTAAACTTTCTAGTGTGTGTGCTTGTGCTTTAACTGTTCTCTACTGCTTTGTTTAACAGTCAAATGTCCAACTTGATGAACCAGGCCAGGTTGAAAGTCCTCAAGGCCAGAGATGATTTGATTTCGGTTAGTATCATGAGTTTATTTCTTTTTGCATGCATCAAGCTGGGGATTAGTTTTTGTTTAATTTATTAAACATTTAAACATATTGGGTCAATGGCAACAAACTTTCAGAGTTGGTACGCATCAAGCGTACTGAGTTGCAGGCTAGCTAGTACGGTACTTTCCTTAGGATCAACCCCAGCTGCGGATTAAGTTAGTTCCAATTGTAACGATCCTCAGGTTTAGTACGCAACAGAGGATCAAGACCGTATCCAAACCTCAAGTGTGGGGTGCGTCACAAACCAATTGATTCCAGTTCATTCTAGTTCAAAGGATTTATGTGATTAAGCATATTTTTTCTACAAAAAATAAATAACAATAAAAAAAAACATAGATGTAAAACACGAAGATAATGCCTTTTAATTGCCTCATATAAGAGTCTCAAACTGGGGGTCACAGGGATGTCTGAAGGGTGTCGCAAAGGATTTGGTAGGTTAAAGTTATTGCATGACATCGTTTCTTTGAATTTACAGTTGGTGATTACGTTTAATTTACAATATATAAATACTGTACTCACGTGTCACTATGAAGTGGTGATATATTAAACTCCTTTGAAATGCCTGTCCTTCCCTTCTAGTCAAGGTCCAATCATAACAGTGTCCGTTATCAGGGTTTGGTTGGTATCTCCCTGGGTGGGGGGGGGTCATCTAAGTTGATTGACAAATTATGAAGCACCACACATGCGACGATTATTTGGCTTGCTCAGCGTGGTATGCAAACCAAACAAAAAACAAACAAAACTATGTTTTAATATTCCAAATGTTCTCTCAACACATGCTCTTGCCTTCTTATGACTCCTATGATATTTCAGCTCTGTGGGTGATTTGGGATTTGGCACTGGTGTAAGAAGATGCCTCCTTGAAGGATAGCCTTTGTTACCCAAGAGGGTACCACGATAAAAGCCTTCCTGGAATTTTAATTTTAGTCGACTGTTATAGAAAATTCACGCATCGTGTGTGCTGCCAGCCCATCGTGCTACCACGTTGTGTTTTCAGAGATGATGGTCACATATCATCTGTCCGTATGATTGATGTGTAGCTATGCTTGTTGCTGAAGCTCGGATCCTCGTATTACCTGTGAAAATGAATACTAATATGCATGTAGTCTATGGCCCCAGTAACTCCAGGTATTCCAGATGTAGAATAAAATATGGTGCAGAGATCTTGTTGCTCCTCTTCATTGGGCATTCAAAGGTAGTGCTCATCAATGCCACTATGAGTTTCGAGATCCTGTGAACGGCACAGCAAACGGTCTGTCAGTTCTGACTGCCACCTTGGATAAACGATATCGCATTTTAAACTCCTGTTCATTGTATGTGACAAACGGATCTTGTAAACAGTGATAATACCTGGATGTCATTCAGCCAGACTGTACTCTTCGAGCATACAAAACATAACCATAGTTGCCTAACATCTTTGCACTTGTCGAATTACAGGAACAATTGACCTGTAGGCTAAAAACAACATCCACCTCCATGATTTCAGTTTAGCAACCTTGGAGTGACTAATAAAAGTGTATCGTTATCGGGTTTTATTTAATTATATTTCATGCCTTATTAAAAATTAAAAGCTCTGCTAAGTGTTAGAAACATTCTGTATTCTATATATTTGATATTGGTTTTATTAATGGCTTCATTTCAGAAAATGTGGCTTTAATGAGGTTTCTCATTTTAACTTGTTAGTACAGTAACTCTTCTAGTTTGTCTAAAGAGTTTGATGGTTTAACTATTAATGGTCTATTTATTCAGCGCTTGTCAGGCGCGTCAGGTCCAATTTATTTTCACATACACTGTTTATTTAACACACACTGTTTAAAATATTTTTTTTCAGAGTAAAACAGGTTTAAAGGCACTGCATTGCAAAAGGATACTCAATTACTGCATCTCCAGCCAAGCCCCACCCCTTGTTTGCTGTATTTTTCATATACCTCTTTATAGTTGTGCATGCTGATAAATCCTCTCCTGATTACTCGTTTTGTCACCAAACTCCTCAATAATGCAATCCAATTTATTATTGTATTACTATATATAACATATATAACTATATTCTTTGAGCACTGGATGCGCATGCACAGAACTCGCTCTACGCTTACAACTCCAGACCTGCGCACGCACAGAACTCGCTCAACGCTTACAACTCCAGACCTGCGCACGCACAGAACTCGCTCTACGCTTACCACTCCAGACCTGCGCATGCACAGAACTCGCCCTACGCTTACAACTCCAGACCTGCAAACACACAGAACTCGCTCTACGCTTACAACTCCAGACCTGCGTACGCACAGAACTCGCTCTACGCTTACAACTGCAGACCTGCGCACGCACAGAACTCGCTCTACGCTTACAACTCCAGACCTGCCCACGCACAGAACTCTGTACGCTTACAACTCCAGACCTGCGCACGCACAGAACTCGCTCTACGCTTACAACTCCAGACCTGCACACACACAGAACTCTCTCTACGCTTACAACTCCAGACCTGCGCACGCACAGAACTCGCTCAACGCTTACAACTCCAGACCTGCGCACGCACAGAACTCTCTCTACGCTTACAACTCCAGACCTGCGCACGCACAGAGCTCTCTGTACGCTTACAACTGCAGACCTGCACACACACACAGAACTCGCTCTACGCTTACAACTCCAGACCTGCGCACGCACAGAACTCGCTACGCTTACAACTCCAGACCTGCACACACACAGAACTCGCTCTACGCTTAGAACTCCAGACCTGCGCATGCACAGAACTCTCTGTACGCTTACAACTCCAGATCTGCACACACACAGAACTCGCTCTACGCTTACAACTCCAGACCTGCACACGCACAGAACTCGCTCTACGCTTACAACTCCAGACCTGAACACACACAGAACTCGCTCTTATTTATGTTTTACGCTTACGTTTCTGCGCTCTCGTATTTTTGCCAGCGATTTCACTCCATAGTTAACCGCTTTGACAAAATTTGAAATGTTTAAACAAATAACACCCGTATTTCACAGCGCTACTCTTGGGCTAGCGTGCCTGAGGTAATTAACATTAAATTCAAGGTGAGTGCTGATCAGGGACTGTCCGACATGCTGTTAAGCAATTAAAATATTTATAGTAATCCTTCCATTAATCTTCTATAAATGTGATTATAACTTGTTTTATTTCAGTAAAGACTTCCTTAACCTCTGGCATAACACATTTCAAGTATCTCTGCCAGAGTCCTGTGTGGGCCCACTCCTTCATGCAGAACTGCTTCAACTCTGTGACATTTGTAGGTTTTCAAGCATAAACTGCTCGTTTCAGGTCCTGCCACAACATCTCAATGGGGTTTAGGTCTGGACTTTGACTAGGCCTTTCCAAAACTTTAAATTTCTTGTTCTTCAACCATTCTGATGTAGACTTGCTTGTGTGTTTCGGGTCGTTGTCTTGCTGCATGACCCAGCTGCGCTTCAGCTTCAGCTCACGGACAGATGGCCTGACATTCTCCTGTAGAATTTTCTGATACAGAGCAGAATTCATGGTTCCTTCAATGATGGCAAGTCGTCCATGTCCTGATGCAGCAAAGCATCCCCAAATCATGACACTACCACCACCATGCTTGACCATTGGTATGAGGTTCTTACTGTGGAATGCAGTGTATGGTTTTTGCCAGAAAAAACAGGGCCCATTTTGGCCAGAAAGTTCCACTTTTGACTCATCTGTCCATAGAACATTGTTCCAGAGCTCCTGAGGGTCATCTAGATGCTTTTTGGCAAACTTGAGACAAGCATTCATGTTCTTCTTAGTAAGCAGTGGTTTCTGCCTTGCTACTCTGCCATGAATCCCATTTTTGCCCAGTGTCTTTCTGACGGTGGAGTCATGAACACTGACCTTAGCCGAGGCGAGAGAGGCCTGCAGATCCCTGGATGTTAGTCTAGGGTTCTTTGTGACTTCCTGGACGATTTTACACCTTGCTCTTGGAGAGATTTTGGCAGGACAGCCACTCCTGGGAAGATTCACTACTGTCCTAAACTTTCTCCATTTGGACAATATGGCTCTGACTGTGGTTTGGTGGAGCCCCTGAGCCTTAGAAATGGCTTTGTAACCCTTTCCAGACTCATAGGCATCAACAACTTCTTTTTTTTATTTTTATTTCTGGAAGTCTTCAGGAATTTCTTTTGATCGTGGCATGAGGTGCCTCTAGAACCTGTGTGCTGATAACTTCACTCTGATGGTAAGGGCCAAAGTTAGACAGATTTATATTGGGCAGGACTGGCCCAAATCAGGCCTTATTGTAAACCAATGTATTCAAACAGCTGACCCTCATTATCCCTTTAATTGGGTTGAGTTAACTAGGGGGGCAATAACTTTTTCACACCTGAAGATTACATGTTTGATTACCTTACACACCAAACAAATGAAAGAAGCACCAAACTTTGGTGTCATTTTTTCTCTCAGACTCCCTCTATATACTACTACAACCCACAAAAAGATCTGACCAATTCAATGTGAAAAATGTGCAAAAATGCAGAAAATCAGACAGGGGGCAAATACTTTTTCACTGCACTGTACACTGTACCAGTTTTGTGGCAGTTCTACATAAAAGACAAATCCAGTCACATGTTCATTATTTTCATTTGCTATGATTCCAAAATAATTCCATACTTCTGATTTACCTCTCAAACTATTATCCACTACATGATATAAACCCTGCGCTATCATTTGCTTCACCTCATCCACAGGCATTTTTAATATCACCAAGTAGACGTGATAAAAAGATCTTGAGACCTATCAAACAAGCAACAAAACAAACCGAGATTACTGTTTAGTCAGCTGACTCCTCCCTAATCGCCTCCTGTTTTGGTGCAGGAAATACTTGTACCTTCTAATATGTTATTTGGGAAAGGGTTACAGACAAGTACGCTGAAAGGACAGAAAGCGTTTTTAGTTATTCAAATTCAGACCCGAACCTGACCAGAAAATCAAATTTTTTTGACCCACCCTGAACCGCAAACCACGAAACAGTTCACATTCTGACCCGATGCGCTTTTGCCGGTCACCTGTGGCCACCCGACCTGAAGCAGGACTCTAATCTCTGCATCGTGTTGCACCTGAATCGATTTAAGAATCATTTTCTTATTCAAGATACAATAGATGGATAGGCTGTAATGGTTGCTATGTGCTTTTTCTGTCAGGATCTGCTGAACGAAGCCAGACAGAGGCTGGGAAAGATTGCGAAGGATCCGGTCAGGTATGCCGCCTTGCTGGAAGGACTAGTGCTGCAGGTAAAGTTTTACACGTCAAGTCTTGGGTCGGAGAAAAGCCTCAATGTAAAGTTGCAGTCCCGTCATTTGTACTATGCATTTGAAGATAACATCCTGATGAATAAAATTCAAGATGGAGGCAAGGCATCACCCTGTAGTTACAGCTATAAAAAAAAAGTATGTTCCTTTTATTAAGGTCCTTGATTTAGTAAAGGTTATAATCTCTCTTTCAAACAAATCAGTCATTTGAGTGTCGCTATGGACCTATTGCAGATATGCCAACATTTGAAAATGTAAAACCTAGCACCTGCTGAGCGAAGCATCGACAAAACCCTAGCAACCCCTAACACCGCCCCCTTCCCTTCCGAATTATCAGTTTCACACACTCCTAAAGAGAAAATCAAACAATAATTAATTTTGCTTATATAGATGTAATTCTTAGTTAAGTATTTAACTGTAATAAAACTGAATAAGTCTTATTAAAACTGTACTTTTATTGTCTTTATCCCAGTAAGACTTACTTCTTTCTTGCTGATTTAACCTGTGGCTCAAATGACTTTTTCAAATTAAAAACCACATTTTTTTAACAAGATTCAACATAACATTTTATTATGTACAGAGTATTTATTGTTTATACACAAGTATATGCAATTAGCATCACTCTACCCATAAATACATGTCTTACTACTGTGTATATAAAAAATATAGCATTTGTTTAACTAACTGTACTGTGTTGTGTTGGTGCAGGATGACAGGATTTGGAATCCCAATGAAAGTCAATGGCAACTTGTCAAAATGTCATTCAGCACTTGTTTCTGTACTTTTCTCTGGAGGCATTTAATTTTATCTGGCGATTTGCTGAAACAATGTTTTTTTTCAAAATGAGCCTAATATAACAGGTGTTGAGAGATCTAGCATTGAATAACCTTATTACAGTCTGTGGCCCTGAGTGTCTACATAGATAGCAGTGGTGCAATTGGCAACCTAATTTCGTATTAGATTATCTTATAGGCATTTATCAATGACGTTTTGTTTGTCAAAATAAAGAACAAACATCTTTTTTTTTTTTTAACGGAAGATCCAATAACTAAAAACACTGTTGTGCATAATAGTTAAACAAAAAGGCACAACTTGCATTACGATTTAAAAAAAAAGAATTAATAAATACAAAGGACTAAGTTTAACAACTGAAAAGAATATGTGTGCATAAGTATCAAATATCATACATATAATCCAAACACAGCATGCTTTGAAACAAAAGAAGGTAAATTGGTAGATTTAATAGATTTAAATAAAAAAAGAAAATATATTGCCTTAACCCTTTGCGGGACATTTATTCAGCGCCTATCAGACGCATCAGGTCCAATTAATTTTTACACGCACTGTTTATTTTACACCAGCTGTTTAAAAGTAGTCTACTTCTGATTTTTCTTATTTGGCTTGTACAACGCAAATGTAGAGGCCTAAAGTCTGTATCCTAAACGAAGCACACTCTCACACACTCAAGGTTTTAATGCAAACCGGTAACAGCAGACTTCCTACTGGGTTCTAATTTAATGCATCGATTTACCGATATGTAATCGAAGTTCAGAAAATTTAAGGACAGATGATCAATAATCGTGGCATCGATTAATTGTTGCACCCCTAAGAAATAGATAGATAGATTTGTTTTTTTTACTGGGTCTCTTTTTGGAATCTGTGTTGCATTCATTCAAATCAAATGACAGAATGTACAGGTGAATCACACTGTTCCAAATTTCACCATGTTGCTAAGCAGATGCAGAGCTAGGGCTAAGGAATGTAAATATGTGATATTGGCTATTTAAATATAAGTTTAAACATACTTTCTTTTTCAAACATTGTACATGTCCGACAAACAGAATGCACCATGAACGTCCATAGATTGCTGTGGTTATTTCCCTCACGAGGATAGACTTCAGGGGATCATGGGTTATATTTATAACTACAGTACTATGTTCATCGTGTTTTCTCTATTTAGAAAGAGTGAAGGCTGATTTTTGATTTGGAACAATGAATAAAGCTTAGTGTTAAAACCGGAAAGTTTTTACAAGAAACGCATTGTGTTGCCTTTTCTGTGATCTGTCTTGTCTCAATTTCAATGTAACACTAAAATATTCACACACCATGGGTTCATAAATGAACTGGGAAATACATTTCTCAACATTTACTCAGGAGTGTTCGTCAGGAGAAATAAATATCTTCTAAGGTTCACCGTGTATCAAGATCTCTCTCCTTCCTACAACAATTCTGGTTTTCTCTTCCCACAATACACCGCTCATTTCAATCGGAGCACCAACTTTGTTGCAGGAGTGTGAAAAATAAGCTGCGATATGGACAGCATGGGATACATTAATGGGTAAATACTGCAGGTGGTTCTGTAACACTTTAAATGTACCCATGGTGGCTGTGAGTTTTTACACTGCATATGTGTATGTTATTAAGTGCTTGTTAGAAATATTCTTTTACCTAGTGTAGATTTTTACAGTTACGGACTCCATATATAAAAAAAAAAATACATAAAACAAACGATTGCTGATTCATCAGTTTTTGTTTTGGCTGTCACTGTTGACTGTGGAGAGGTTTGGTATATTATATAAATAACACATTATTTATCTGGCAGGGATTTTATCAGCTACTGGAGCCCTCTGTGGTTATTCGCTGCCGTAAACAGGATCTTCCTATGGTGAAGGTAATTGTATCCTATTTCAGTCTTCAGCTTTGACTTATGTTTCGTTCTTTAGGTTAAATAAAGAATCAATATGGCATGATAAGGCTTATCGAAGGACTTTTGCATACAGTAATGTGAATTTAGAAATACTGAAAGAAAATGAATACATTTATAACAAATGTATCCCGTCAAAATCTAGGTCCTTGTGCTTGATTAATGGTGCGAATGAAGGTACAGTCTAACACAGCAGGTGACAGGCTAATATTATTTAGAGGGACAAATTGTACAAATGAGTTTGTTGAAACGTGTGTTGTGTGCATTTGGATTTGTTTAGGCTGCTGTACAGAAGAATATTCCCATCTTCAAGGCAGGTGTGAAGAAGGATATTAATGTTCGCATCGACCAGGATAACTTCCTGTCACCAGAAATGTAAGAATTAGTAGTTTCTCTTGAAAATATTTCAAACATTAATTTTCTATGCTTATGGTGTCTCAAGCACACCATGGACTCTTGTCACAAAGATTTAACTTGTGAGTTATTTAATATCTGTTTTATTCCACGGAGTCCATTAGGGGAGTGCCGATTTAGGACTGTCAATTAAGCCTCCAAGCAGAAATCGATTCATTGGGCACACAAAATATAATCATTCAAAAAAAATATCAATGATTGTACTGCCTACAGAAAATTTGCCTACAAACTGGGATATGTATTACTTTGAGTTTAATCAGAGATTGCACTGGAATCTTGGGATTACAATCCCACAATTCACTGCAGAGATGACACATTTCTAAGGAAATAAGCAAAATGAAATCAAAATGATTTTATATTAGAAGGATGAAAGAAAGACAAATCTCTGCAGATGAACTGTGAGTGTGGTTAGTTATACTCAAGAACAGTGTAAAAAATGGCAGCTGAGGGAAGGCTTTGTTTTGTGTTGATCATGTACACATTTATGTTAATTTAATTAATACCCAACCATTTCAATCTAATCCGAAAATACACGCATCGTCTGTCCATATAGTTGTGGCCATGTCCACTACCATCAATGATGTTACTGTAATTACTTGAGTACTTTTTCACAAAACAACCTCTAACTGTGATCCAGCCAAGGTCCAGTACACCTTATAAAAAGAGCACAAGCTTCAAGTGGTTCAGATTTTGCAATCAGAAAATCCCTGCAAGTGACCATATGTTGACAAAGTGAAAATGTTCTAGACTTATTTTATTCATAAAATTGACTTTGGTGGCGGTTGATTAGGTTAACTTTAAAATCATTAAATGAAAGAGACCTGTGAGTTTAAACAATTATGTATTAGATGAACTTCCTACCAGTGTAAAATGACTGGGTGGGATGTTTGTTTTCAGTCCCCTAAAAAAGGTTTTAATTCCCAGGGTTTTGCTCTTTTTTACTTGGTATTACCACAATAATGTTAATTTACACTGTTCTATATCCCCAGATCTGGAGGTGTGGAAATCTATAACGCTAATGGAAAAATCAAAGTGGCCAATACCTTGGAAAGCAGACTGGATCTTATGGCACAACAGGTATGGGATTGAATTGGGGTTCCTCACAATATATAGTGAAGGCATTCACACTTGTCTGTGTGTTTATATGCAAACTTCAGATGTTTGCATATATCTAGAGAACTGCTCATCCAATTGTGATAACTTTGCTAAGGGCATTCATTAGCGCAGATTGTTCTAAAACTACAAGGGGTAAGAAGAGGGTGTGACATTTATCCAGCAGTGGTTTTCAACCTGTGGTACACATACCAGTACTGGTGCGTGACAGGCTTGCAACTGGTACGGACTGGCAGTTGTTCTTTATGACGATTCCTCAACCACTATACTCCCTTAATCACACTGTCGTACAATAATGCTGCCTCTCCCTTTTAAAAGCATATGTCAATATTTATGAATGTGACATGACATCAGTGTGTATATTTAAAAAAAAAAAAACCATATCGCATGTTTTAATAAACTGAAATGCGAAAAGGACGATAACAATTTTATCAAATACAAATGCTTGTAAGTGCAGGGAGGTATTAACACCAGCAGAATATGGAACCCCAGTTTCTTGCAACAGTTGTGATGGTGAGCAAACGTTTGAGTACGGTTGTGTGACAATTTCGCTTAAAATGAACAGTTGCATTTAAGAAATGTAGAACAAGAACAGTGAAAAAGAAAAATACACTTAAGGTTTGTGTGTTGCATCCGTGCCATTAACAAAATGCCCTGGAAACCAATGTTGTCTTTCGCCAGTCAGATCGTAGAGTGCCTAATAAAATTTTGAGTCAGTACAAACAGATTTTTTTTATTTTGTCTGTTGCATCTTGCATCCCAGATATAATGGATTTAGTTGCATTGTTTACCGTCAGGGGTTTAAGGGTGATTTAATTGCGCAACAGATTCCCCAGTTAGATAATGAGCTGATAATATTGCTTCAGCCAAAGCAGCAGGAACAGTAATTTAAGAGCATCGTTACCATAGTGTAAAACAGTATATAGCTTGAGTTTTGTACTAAAGCAAGGTCAGCTGTTGCAATGAAAAGTTTTATTTCCCAAACAGACCATTTTAAGAAATGTGAAAGCAAAATACTTGGGACTGGAAGTATACTGCTGAGAAAAAAAATGAAAGGAATTAAAAATAAAATATACTGCAGCTTACTTGATTGCAGTAAAAAAATCAATTTACTAAATTTACTAATATTACAACTGAACACAGACATTATTACTGTAGCGAAATGTAGACTAGAAAGTAGATTTCTGCAAATATTGTACTATTTAAAGATGAAACATGGTAAATCTAATTTTTTTGGCTGCCATTTATAGACAGGATTCAGGTTGTACAGTCCCTTTTCCATTTTCAGATTTTTTTTTTTTTTTTGTTAAATTACATTAGCTCTTCAAGAAGTATATCCGTTGTTGAGTAGGATAAATAGTAGGACTAACTCCCAGATTTTTATTAATTTCTTTTTTTTTAATTTCTTTTCCTTTCCAGATGATGCCAGAAATCCGAGTAGCGCTCTTTGGTGCAAACCCAAACAGGAAATTCTTAGATTAATGCACTCTGCCACACCCATTGGTGCCAGATAAGCAGAGCATGGTTTTAAACAGGAAACAAAAAAAAGAACATCTGACATTTACATAAATATATTTAAAGATTCCATTATGTGTCTGTACTGTAAAACATTGTATGTTAAGTGGAGAAATGTGAGTTTATGTTGTTGTATAGCCCTGTGTTTTATTTGTTAGAGGTAAAAAGGAAAAAAATTGTTGTGAATCAATAGAACTGCAATATTGTTATTTTCCACCAGGAGGAGATATTGTGTGGCTTGACTTAGTGGTTCAAATAAAACTTAGAAGTACAGAACGGGTATGAGCAATCTACCAAAAGTCCTCGCTGTGAATCTGTTATCACATGCTAACTGTACAGTATGTCTGATATATCTTCTATCTCATTGCTGTCTTTATGCAGAACAACCTAAGGCTTGTAGTTTTCCTTTTGCGGTGCAACTGCTAGATCTGTTTGTGTCTTTTAGATTAGACGGACAATAAAAAAAAAAGCCATTCTTGTGTTGATGATAATGCAAGCCTCCAGTGTTTAAGTGATTGTTGAGATTTATGACATTGGTATAATTTCATTTACTGTATATGTGGTTTAAAAAAATAAAGATGCTTGGCCATCTTAAACTTAATTATTTTTGTTTTGTTTTAAAGGGATTTTTCCAAATATGTTTAAATGTCACCACTGCACTTATGTTCACTGTTTTCAAAGATAACTCTTGTTAAAGCAAACATGTATTTTTATTTTAAACCTGAAAGTCCATGTCTGCTTGCATTGCTTTAAGGTAGTCTGTTACTGTTTCACTTCCTAGCTCACTTCATCCTCCAGTGACCACGGGGTCATAGCATGTGATTAGTGAGATTACCTAGGAAGTACAAGACAAACTGAAATGAAGTCTTACCTACAGATTTCTTTAAACTAGTACCTGATACCATTTAAAAACAATTATATATACCAGGCTGTGATATATTATTTTAAGAGGTAAGAATTGTGTTTGCTACAACCACTTTTACAGAATTGCTCCATAACAGAATAAAAAAAAATGCCTTCTTGATACCCAATACTGAATCAACACGCAATCAACATACACCTCTTATGGTCTTTAAGTTGTCACTGTCTTGGTGTCCATTTCTTTGACCTGCTATGCAACCTTTATACACAAATCCACAATATAAACACAATCAAAACAAAACATGGTGTGTATATATGGAGCAGGTCGCCTGTGGCACATCGTGTCAATGCTGTGATCTGGGAAAATAGTGAACCCAACCCAATATTAGGTACAGGTACTAATAAAGTGGCTTAAACAATGTATGTCTGTGGTGAAAGAGATTCAGAAGTACCTTAACAGAGTATATGAAAATTATGTCATGCACACTATCTGTTATTCAGGAATAACCACTAAGAATTATTGGAGACCTCATAAAAGTATAAGATTATTTGACAATTGACTTTGAGTAAGATTGAAGGCTGGACTGTTGTTTTAAAATAAAAAGGTTAGTTAGAAGTTAGTGTTCTTTTCTTCTTCATGCATCCAAGAGTATAAATATAGCATAGTGCAGTTCAGGGGGCATGTAGCTGGGGATCTCAAATTTCAAGGGAATTGGTCTCTAATTCTCTATTTAAGCCCTGATCACCTGCACCCCCGCTGTCTAGTGTTTTTGTTGCAGGAAAAGCTCAGACACTGACATTCCTGCTTCAGCTTAACACCTTTGCTAATATTTAAACTTTTTTGACTCGCTCCTTTCACTGCAGGCCATTTCTCTGCACAGCTCTGCTAAGATGTTATCAGCTATTTTCCTAGCTGCTCGGGTGATTCTTCTCATCATTCAGCTTCGCTATTCAGCTGCAGGCGCACCAACGTTAGTCTTTCCTGCTCCATCCAGTCTCCAGCCCAGCAACAGCACCATTAGAAAGGCTGGCCCTACGCTAAACTTTCAAAGCTCTGCTTACAAAGACATCGAAACCCCCGTGGTCCCCCACTCCCACAGAGACAGCACAATTTACCGTTCCATCAGAAGATCCTGTCCTGGACCTCATTCAGGTACGTTCAACGTTTTAAAGACCTATCCAGCCCATTACAAACTCTATTCAACCAGTGGCGGCTCATGGCTTTGACGGGTCTCATAACATACTCCAACGACACCCATAACTCTTCCACCGGTGCCTCACAGACCATGGTTACCGAGTGTCTGGGGAGTGGTAAGATGGCATGGGGACAATGCAGCTTCATCAGGCACTGCGAGCCTGTGCCTCAGTATTGCAATTCTCTGGCTTCTGCTGTGCTTTCACAATGTAACAGCAAGTTCAACTCACCGAATTGTGACATCTAAATACTGCAGGCTCGTCTCGTAGACCTAGGTTAACTTATTTATATACATCACTAACTGTTTTAAAACATCTATCAAATATATTACTCAAAACTAAAAAATATTAATAAATATAAATGTTTTTATATATAGACAAGGATTTTAATCACAATAACCAAATATATTGTACCCTGCTTCACTGAAACCAAATGTTTTAATTCCAAATCACAACCTCTAGACAGCAGTACAATGCCACAAGTTTACATATTTTAAATTGGTTTGCTGTCGCTGCAAATCTCTCACACTCCAACTTTCCTATCCATTCCTGCAGTTCGTCGTCACTCCCAGGGATTCTCAGTCCCCTCCTGCCTCAACCTTTTGCCTTCCTATATTCATCAAGGCACTTTATTCAACTTTCAATGTCATCATTTCATTCAATGGGAGCTGCCAGTCAGATACGGAAACCATGTCCTACGATTATCAACATTTCAGTCAAAGCGTCCAACCCTGCAATGGACAATACACTCATAGACAGCTCCTGATCAAATCAATAGGTTTTGCAGCAGCCTCAAAGCAAAGCATTCTTCATCCTCAGGTTCTGCAGTGGCCTCAGATCTATGTATTTATCTCTGCCCAAAGGCAGCCCTATCTAGATCACACTGATCATGATTTCCATTACATGAGAGTAGATGTTAAAACTTCATGCTGATTTGAACTCGGCTCTCACCAAGATAAGCACCAACTAAGACGTAGCTTTACAGTAAACTAATGTGATCCATCTGCATCTCAAAGCATTAATACATGGTGAGAGATGCAAAGGGTGCAATGGTATTAAGTGTATAAGTCCAGAAAGCCTAACATCTCAATATTTTTTTTATTAATATCACCACCCCTTCTTCCCATTTAGACCTTCTCAATACCAATCCATTTCAATGTTTGTACATTATGTTTAAACTCTTGAAAATGTGTCTAACCTATATAACCAATACCACACAGACACAATAAGAAATACATCACATTTAGTATTACATGTAATCTTTGTTCTTATTTTAAATATTTTCCCTGTAATTGGATGGACAAGTGAATCAGTTTTAATCAGATTATCACAGGAGGCACACTGAAGACAAGGACAGCAGCCAGGTTTGGTAGGGAAGATGAACCAACCTGTCCCTTAAATTGCGTGCCCTGCAATAAGTGATAAAGGAAGGAATTTCGAATCAGTGGAAAGCTAATACTCCCTTATAACAGATTGTATAGCACTACTTTGTAAACCATATGTTGATGAGAAAATCATATTTTTTAATATATATAAAAAATATTTTTTTGTTTTACATTCTCAATAGGTCATCTCAACTTTTAGAACACATTATTTGTTGTGCCAAAAGCTCAGTCATTGTTGCTGCCTTTTCTTCAAAATCACCCTCCTCACAGATCTTGCGCAACCTATATATTTGCATAAACTAGTAAGCATGCTAGAAATGGAGCTGGAGGAAGTGAGACAGCAACAGGATCTTGAGGAACTGGCACACCCACAATTCATGGAAGTCTGCATCACCCCTAACAGACTGAAAGCCACCAGGGAGATAGAAGGTCAGAACAGCTGGGTTCAGGTAGGCAGAAGCAGGGAAAAAAAAAAGAAACTTCGTCAAACACACCACCAGAAATCAAAACAACCAACAGATTTGAGTCACTTCAGAATTTTGATGAGCAGAACCAACAACAAGAGAATGAAAGGAACAACATCCAGGACCCTATTGACAGTGGTGACAAGACAGTAAAAAGAAGGGAGGTCATGATTGTTGGGGACTCCATATTGAGAAACACAGCAAGTTCAGTTCGCAGTTTGGACCCCCTTACTACAACAGTGTGCTGCCTTCCGGGAGCCTCGGTCAAGCACATCACTGAGAACGTGGACAGGCTCCTAGAACGAACAGGAGACGACCCGGTAGTAGTCGTCCACATCGGTACAAACAACATTGGAAGAGACAGACCAAAATCCCTGCAAAACAAATTCAGAGAGCTAGGAAGGAAATTAAAAGAGAAAACCAAAACTGTGGTATTTTCTGGTATACTACCCGCACCTTGCAAAGGACCATATGGACAGCTGGAAATAATAAATCAAAACGAATGGTTGAAGACGTGGTGCACACGGGAAGGCTTCACCTATCTTGATCATTGGACCACTTTCTACAACGAGGACTATCTGTATAGACGGGATGGACTGCATTTAAATAACAAGGGAACTAGTCTACTTGGAGAAAAGATCCTCGAGCAGGTTCGGAAGCATTTAAACTAGAAAGGAAGGGGGGAGAAATCAACAAAAAAACAGAAGGGAGACCGCATCAAAACAAGAACAACAACTCAGGTAAGACAACCATTAAATGTATTTATCTAAATGCTAGAAGTATCAGAAACAAAATTCTAGAACTTGAAGCTACTGCACTAACAGGTAACTATGATGTGATAGGTGTTACAGAAACGTGGTTATCTGAGAGTGATGGGGACGAATATAATATTTGTGGGTATACACTGTATAGGAAAGACAGGCAGGACAGAAGAGGAGGAGGGGTAGCGCTATACATAAGAAACAGTCTTGAAGCCCAGGTGTTAAACCTGGACAAAGAAAATAAAACCGAATCAATATGGGTCAGAATAACAGACAAAAATTCAAAAGGCATAATAATAGGAGCATGCTATAGACCGCCAGATTCAGACGGTGAGCACAATAATCTGTTATACAATGACATTAGAAATGTGTGTAGCAAAGGAGAAGCCATACTAATGGGGGATTTCAACTTCCCCCAAATAAAATGGGAAAACCCGGTGGGTAGCGCGAAGGATGAAATAGAAATGGTGGAAATGACAAATGACTGCTTCCTAACACAATTTGTCAAGGCACCGACTAGAGGGGAGGCATGCCTTGATTTAGTCTTTTCAAATAACGAAGATAGAATAACTAAAACAGAGGTCAGAGAACCACTGGCAAACTCAGACCACAACATGGTCTCATTTGAAGTGTTTTTTAAATCCTCAAAAGTAAAGACTAAAGCTAAGGTTTACAATTTTAGAAAAGCAAACTATGAAGGTATGAAACAGAGACTAACAGAAGTAGATTGGAGTAAAATAGAGAAAACACCCACAGAAGAAGGATGGTTGTTCTTCAAAAACGTAGTACTAGAGGCGCAAAACAATTACATCCCTAAAGTAGACAAATCTAAATGTAAAACTAAATTGCCAAAATGGTTTAATAGATCAATTAAAAAAAATATTCAGCGAAAAAAGGCACTTTACAGAGCATTAAAAAAGGACCAAAAAGAAAGTACACAGAAAGAGTACACAGAACTGCAAATGCAAGTCAAAAAGGAAGTTAGAAAGGCCAAGAGAGAAATAGAAATGAACATTGCTAAGGGAGCTAAAACCAATTCCAAAATGTTTTTCCAATATTACAACAGCAAGAGAACATTCAAAGAGGAGATTAAATGTTTAAGAGATACAAATGGCAAAATCATAGAGGAAGAAAAAAAAATAGCAAATATGTTAAATGATTACTTTTCACAAGTTTTTACAAAGGAAGATACTGACAACATGCCCCACATGTCATCCAGTTCCTATCCAGTTTTAAATAACTTTAGCATAACTGAGGCAGAAGTGTTAAAGGGACTAGGAGCTCTTAAAATAAACAAATCCCCTGGGCCGGATGAGATCCTCCCAGTAGTACTCAAAGAAATGAAAGAAGTAATTTACAAACCGCTAACCAAGATCATGCAGCAGTCTCTTGACACAGGGGTGGTACCGACAGACTGGAAAATTGCAAACGTAATACCGATCCACAAAAAGGGAAACAAAACTGAACCAGGTAACTACAGACCAGTAAGCCTGACTTCTATTATATGCAAACTTATGGAAACTATAATAAGATCCAAAATGGAAAATTACCTATATGGTAACAGGGTCCTGGGAGACAGTCAACATGGTTTTAGGAAAGGGAGATCGTGCCTAACTAACTTGCTTGATTTTTTTGAGGATGCAACATCGATAATGGATAATTGCAAAGCATATGACATGGTTTATTTAGATTTCCAGAAAGCTTTTGACAAAGTCCCGCACAAAAGATTAATTCTCAAACTGAACGCAGTTGGGATTCAAGGAAACACATGTACATGGATTAGGGAGTGGTTAACATGTAGAAAACAGAAAGTACTGATTAGAGGAAAAACCTCAGAATGGAGTGTGGTAACCAGCGGTGTACCACAGGGATCAGTATTAGGTCCTCTGCTATTCCTAATCTACATTAATGATTTAGATTCTGGTATAGTAAGCAAACTTGTTAAATTTGCAGACGACACAAAAGTAGGAGGAGTGGCAAACACTGTTGCAGCAGCAAAGGTCATTCAAAATGATCTAGACAAGATTCAGAACTGGGCAGACACATGGCAAATGACATTTAATAGAGAAAAGTGTAAGGTACTGCACGCAGGAAATAAAAATGTACATTATAAATATCATATGGGAGATATTGAAATTGGAGAAGGAATCTATGAAAAAGACCTAGGAGTTTTTGTTGACTCAGAAATGTCTTCATCTAGACAATGTGGGGAAGCTATAAAAAAGGCTAACAAGATACTCGGATACATTGTGAAAAGTGTTGAATTTAAATCAAGGGAAGTAATCTCAAAACTGTACAATGCACTAGTAAGACCTCATCTTGAATATTGTGTGCAGTTCTGGTCACCTCGCTATAAAAAAAGATATTGCTGCTCTAGAAAGAGTGCAAAGAAGAGCGACCAGAATTATTCCGGGCTTAAAAGGCATGTCATATGCAGACAGGCTAAAAGAATTGAATCTGTTCAGTCTTGAACAAAGAAGACTACGTGGCGACCTAATTCAAGCATTCAAAATTCTAAAAGGTATTGACAGTGTCGACCCAAGGGACTTTTTCAGCCTGAAAAAAGAAACAAGGACCAGGGGTCACAAATGGAGTTTAGAAAAAGGGGCATTCAGAACAGAAAATAGGAGACACTTTTTTACACAGAGAATTGTGAGGGTCTGGAATCAACTCCCCAGTAATGTTGTTGAAGCTGACACCCTGGGATCCTTCAAGAAGCTGCTTGATGAGATTTTGGGATCAATAAGCTACTAACAACCAAACGAGCAAGATGGGCCGAATGGCCTCCTCTCGTTTGTAAACTTTCTTATGTTCTTATGTTCTTATGTTGATTAACTGGTAAATCTCTCAAGTGATTTTGGATGAAAGCTCTTTATCCTCTCGTTCATCAAGCTAGGTCTTTAATGCCTCTATTCCTAAATCATTAGGGATGTTAGTGTACAGACTGGAGACATCCAGTGTTACAAGCGTGTTATTCTCAGAAATCAATGGAGGGTTAGTGTGGGAATGACAGTACAAGCGTATCATTCTCAGAAATCAATGGAGGGTTAGTGTGGGAATGACAGTACCACCCATCGTCCTTCTCAGACATTGCAGCCGTGGTGATCAACTATTTTGCTGCCGAGATGGGACTGCCCCAGCAGGTTAACTTCAGAGCAGAAGGAGCCACACCTACCTGCACCTTCATAGGGCTACAGCAGGACTTCTCAAACTCGGTCCTGGAGACCCCCTGTGGCTGCTGGTTTGCTTTCCAACCAAGCTCTCAATTACTTAATTAGGCCCTTAATTGAACTGATAATTTGCTTACTTAGACCTTTTTACCTGTTTTCAGCTCTTAAACAGTTGCAGTTCAAGTTACTTATAAAATGATATAGCTAACTTGAAATATGCAACTGTTCAAGAGCTGAAAACAAGTAAAAAGGTATTGACTTTATTTTCTTCCTAAGTATTGGGAACTACAGATTAAAAGTGAAATGGTGCTTTTGGCTGATTTACTTTTGCTGCGCCAATACCTTGTAAACACTGTGAGGGAAAGGAGCGGGGGCTCTTTAAAAAAATGGCCACGGTCCGAAAAACTACATTTCCCAGAAGTCCCGGTGCCACAATCAGGAAGGGGCGGGGCTGGGGCGCATATAGGGAAGCAGGCTTTACAGTCAGGTGGTGTGGCTGTGGTGAGGCAATTTTGTCTCTACTGTGATGTTCGCCGTTTTGAACCAAGCTGTGTATTACTCGAACTTAGTGGAAAAATTGCTTTTTGTAAGTACTGTGCAGCACGTGGACCTCGGAGGTCCGACTGTTATTGTTTTGCTTTATTTTTGTGTATGGTTTAAAAAGAGAAACTGTATATGTGGGGTTCTGTTTACCTGTTGCAGTGGGTGAGTAAAATCACTGCAAACAGAGTATGTTAAAAGAAACTGAGTCGAGACATAAAAACAACCAGAGACAAATGGGGAGTTTCACAAACCAATGTTTATTTGAAAGGAGAGTCTGTGTAAACAAGACATTCACCAGGCTTGCTTGTTTTTCCTTTGTTCTCCTGGGAGGGAGTCATTGCCCCAACTCACCTGTGCTTCCTTTTTTCGCCTGGGAACGAGACTTTGCCACAACTCACTTGTGATTCCTTTATTCTCCTGGGGGGGGAGAAATTTTCCCAACTTATCTGGGCTACCTTTGTGCTCCTGGAAGGGAGCCCTCACCTCAACTTACCTGTGCTTCCGGCGTTCTCCAGGGAGGGAGGCACTGCTTCAACTTACCTGTGTGCTCACCGTTCCAGTTCTCCGGGCCGAGGAAGTCAGCAGCCAGGTCCAAAAGAGAACTGTAGTCCAAGGGGTGAATCTGAAGTCGTTAATTACTCCATAACTCCCTAGTGTAGAGAGGGCCGAAAAAGTGAGCTAGTTATCAGTCCATACAGGACGCATAGCGAACTGTCAAAGTATGTAAATATTTGTAAATAAAAATCCACTCACCGCATTACTGTCTGTCTCCTGGCCGTATGTTCTGCTGAAATGACACCACTTAGTGGTGAAAAATTAGAGGGCACTTCACAACACGTAAACTGTCCTTGCTGTATAGAGAGTCTCTGGCAGTTCTCACTCGTAACTTGGCACGATGAACGGTAGTTCCTCTCAATTTAGGACTACACCAATGGTAGTGTGTTTTATACTATTTGAACTGAGTAGTAAAAAAGTAGTCATGTCACTAAACAAAAGCTATAATAGTCACATGACTACTTATTTACAACACACTACAGAGTCACTTTTAGTTTTAAGATTAAGCAATAAAGAAATAATGGTTTTAGTGTAATGGTGTAATGAGGGGCTCATCATTATATGATCCATTCGAGACAATAGTCTATTAAGCCTAGCATAGATGAAGCTAACGGTGCGGAGGGAAATTTATCTACTATGAAATATATCATTTGAAAGCAGTGAGACATAATTTGAGACATATATTAACACAATTTTATCATCAAAATATGCTATCTACATATACTTACATATGTTGTACTTTGTGAAGTCATTTTTACAAACAATGAAGTATAATACAAGCTTTATGGTTAATTATTTTTAAAAAGTACAATTTCAGTAAAAAAAAAAGACGAAATAGATAAATCAGTACCAAAGTTACTAATCTCTTCATAAATAATTTTTGAAGACTCCAATAATCTCAAGTGGGTCATTATGTAACAGACAAATGAACCTGGTGTTAACTATGCTTTCGGACTGCAGAATTGGGCATGGCACCTTTGGATTTTGAGTCTTTCTCACTCTATCCCAAGATGGTTTAGTACCTTGAGGGTGTGTTTCTACTTTTGTTTTTAAATACACATTATAAATACTGTAAGAAAGGCATTTATACTTATACAAATTAAAAAAAATAGTATTGTAAAGTATTGCTGCTGGAGATACTGTGGCCGGAGCCCCAGAAGAGGGAGCTGCCTGCTATGAAGAAGGGGGAGTGGCTATGAAGAAGTAGTAAGGAAAAGCAATTTTTTTCCTTATATAGAGAATGGGGTGTTCTACTTCGACTTGCTAGGACACAACTGTCCCCAGACCAACATCCGAAGCATCATGTGGAGGATGAATTCAAATCAAAATCTGGTGTGATATGGGTAGGGGCTTGGCAAAGTCTCTGCTTAATAGTATCAAACACCTACTGACATTCTGCTGTCCATTTAATTATTGGATTTTGGTGGTGATGGGTTTCACCTTTCCCATAATAAATCCCAAGTATGGAGTTTCTAATTTGGCAAATGCACATTTGCCCAAGTTGGCTGTCAGAGGCTACCCTCAGAGACTGCAGGAGGGCCGTGAGCCTAGCCATATGCTCTTGCCAGGTGGAGATGTTAATAACCACATCATCAATATACGCTGCTGCATATTCATGATGTGGGTGCAAGACCTGGTGCACCATGTAGCCCAAACAGCATGGTTATGAAAAGAAACAGACCGTCATGGGTAGAAAATGCAGTTTTCTTCTGTGAACTGTGAGAGGACACTTGCGCGCTGTGGCTGCCACTTCTCTTGTATTTACTCAGTGTGCTGCTTAACCTGGCTTGTTTACCATGACTTTCTTTCTCTGCTGCAGTGGTTTATGAGGGACTTGTCAAATCAACGCTGTGAGGATCATTTGTTAGACCTTTTCTGGACTTGCTGGAGGCGGCTGAGGATAAATTATTATTTTTGACTCTTTTCTGGACTGTCGGTAATGTCTCTACATTACTCTCTCTCTCAATTACTGTACTTGTAATATAATAGTCATTTTCGTCTGTCGAATGAGTTAAGGAATGTGTGTCGTGGCCATGGTGTATTACTTAGGTGCAATATTTGCACAGGGGCTGCGGTCGCTGAGTTATTTTTAATGATTGTATTGACAATAATATATGCTCTGTCTGGTCCCAAAGGTGACATTATTCTGTTAGACGCCCAGGTGTTAATCTCGGCAATCTACATAGTATTCCAAAAGCAACTGGTGATTTAATACATAACCAGCCATTAAGTGTCACCAGGTCTGCCAAAGTAGCATTATTTAATGCTCGCTCCATGGCAAATAAGACTTTGCTATTGAGTAAATTTATCATAGACCAGAATCTTGATTTTTAATGCTTAACTGAAACTTGGCAGCAACAGAATGATTGGTTCTGATTAAATTAGGTAATCACTTCTAGCTATGGTGTTTTAGATAAGGCTCGTTTGTGAGGTCGTGGTGATGGACTGGCTATTGTTCATCGATTGGATATTACTGTTAAATGCGTATGTCTACCAGCTCTTAATTCATTTTAGTGTTTAGCATTTAAGTTAATTTCTACCTTACCGTTGGTAGTGGTTGTTATTTACAGCCCTCCAAATTACAATTCGTTATTTATGAAAAGGGCTGGGATTTAGTCGCGGTGGTTGCGCGTGTCACGGATTCCGTGACTCTTGCTAGTGGCCGCGATTTTTGCTGATGTGCGTGACTTGCGCGGATGTTAGTAAATTGTGTTCAATCTGTATGTGATTTTTTGGAAAGTATTTCTCATTAACATTAAATTTCACATTAAAAAAAATGCATTAATCGTTTATTAATTTGAATAAATAATTACATATTTTTAAACTAGCTCCAACACCGTACTTCCTGTCTTTGCAGAAAAAGAAAAAAATTCTGAATCAAACTAAGCTCTTCGATTAAGTACTTTGTGAAAGTTATGTTAACAGTTCATAAATTCAGCGTGTCTGTATCTGTGCGCGCATGTGTGTGTGTATGTGCACTATACTAACAGCCAGCATTCGCTGCGGGACATACATTGAACAGTTTCCTCTTTTTAATTACAATTATTGTTCCACTTGTTGTTTAAGTACGCAGAAAGAGTACACAGAACTGCAAACGCAAGTCAAAAAGGAAGTTAGAAAGGCCAAGAGAGAAATAGAAATAAACATTGCTAAGGGAGCTAAAACCAATTCCAAAATGTTTTTCCAATATTACAACAGCAAGAGAACATTCAAAGAGGAGATTAAATGTTTAAGAGATACAAATGGTAAAATCGTAGAGGAAGAAAAAAAAAATAGCAAATATGTTAAATGATTACTTTTCACAAGTTTTTACAAAGGAAGATACTGACAACATGCCCCACATGTCATCCAGTTCCTATCCAGTTTTAAATAACTTTAGCATAACTGAGGCAGAAGTGTTAAAGGGACTAGGAGCTCTTAAAATAAACAAATCCCCTGGGCCGGATGAGATCCTCCCAGTAGTACTCAAAGAAATGAAAGAAGTAATTTACAAACCGCTAACCAAGATCATGCAGCAGTCTCTTGACACAGGGGTGGTACCGACAGACTGGAAAATTGCAAACGTAATACCGATCCACAAAAAGGGAAACAAAACTGAACCAGGTAACTACAGACCAGTAAGCCTAACTTCTATTATATGCAAACTTATGGAAACTATAATAAGATCCAAAATGGAAAATTACCTATATGGTAACAGGATACTGGGAGATAGTCAACATGGTTTTAGGAAAGGGAGATCGTGCCTAACTAACTTGCTTGATTTTTTTGAGGATGCAACATCGATAATGGATAATTGCAAAGCATATGACATGGTTTATTTAGATTTCCAGAAAGCTTTTGACAAAGTCCCGCACAAAAGATTAATTCTCAAACTGAACGCAGTTGGGATTCAAGGAAACACATGTACATGGATTAGGGAGTGGTTAACATGTAGAAAACAGAAAGTACTGATTAGAGGAAAAACCTCAGAATGGAGTGTGGTAACCAGCGGTGTACCACAGGGATCAGTATTAGGTCCTCTGCTATTCCTAATCTACATTAATGATTTAGATTCTGGTATAGTAAGCAAACTTGTTAAATTTGCAGACGACACAAAAGTAGGAGGAGTGGCAAACACTGTTGCAGCAGCAAAGGTCATTCAAAATGATCTAGACAAGATTCAGAACTGGGCAGACACATGGCAAATGACATTTAATAGAGAAAAGTGTAAGGTACTGCACGCAGGAAATAAAAATGTACATTATAAATATCATATGGGAGATATTGAAATTGGAGAAGGAATCTATGAAAAAGACCTAGGAGTTTTTGTTGACTCAGAAATGTCTTCATCTAGACAATGTGGGGAAGCTATAAAAAAGGCTAACAAGATGCTCGGATACATTGTGAAAAGTGTTGAATTTAAATCAAGGGAAGTAATGTTAAAACTGTACAATGCACTAGTAAGACCTCATCTTGAATATTGTGTTCAGTTCTGGTCACCTCGCTATAAAAAAGATATTGCTGCTCTAGAAAGAGTGCAAAGAAGAGCGACCAGAATTATTCCAGGCTTAAAAGGCATGTCATATGCAGACAGGCTAAAAAAATTGAATCTGTTCAGTCTTGAACAAAGAAGACTACGTGGCGACCTAATTCAAGCATTCAAAATTCTAAAAGGTATTGACAGTGTCGACCCAAGGGACTTTTTCAGCCTGAAAAAAGAAACAAGGACCAGGGGTCACAAATGGAGTTTAGAAAAAGGGGCATTCAGAACAGAAAATAGGAGACACTTTTTTACACAGAGAATTGTGAGGGTCTGGAATCAACTCCCCAGTAATGTTGTTGAAGCTGACACCCTGGGATCCTTCAAGAAGCTGCTTGATGAGATTTTGGGATCAATAAGCTACTAACAACCAAACGAGCAAGATGGGCCGAATGGCCTCCTCTCGTTTGTAAACTTTCTTATGTTCTTATGTTCTTAATTGTTGTACGGTTGCACTTAATTTAATGTACACGTCTCTTGTCTGCCCCACACCCTCTTTGTAAGATCCTCGTGTGTATTTCTCGCCCCCAGTGTGTTACGCTTGCAGTCTCTTACCCTTTCCCGTTTGCGTCTTTATTCTCTGCTTAGTTCAGCACGTACAAATTCGACTGTTAAGTTAGTAATCACTGTTGCAGAGCAAATAAAATAGCAACACATTGAAATGTCATTTGCTTGTCTCGTCCTTCTTTGCTGAACCTGTGTGCACCAACGCCGCAAAATGCTTTTATTAGAGACAGTTATTTTATTTTATTTTATTTATTTTTTTTTATCACCGTACTTTATTCTCCCTCTGTCATTTTCTCATTGATTTTGAACGCATTGACCGTGACTGCTCCGTGATTTACGTCAAAATTTTCCGCGACAAACTCCTAGCCCTATTAATGAATGAGCTATCTGATTTATTATCATTTCTGTGTTCAAATCGGCTTCTGATTATGGGTGATTTTAACATCCATGTTGATCCCCAGAACTCTTCATTGGCTAGTGATTTTTCGTCTCTATTGGATTGTTTCAGGTTAACTCAGCATGTAAATGTTCCAACCCATCTTCTGGGTCAGATCCTGGATCTGGTCATTACTTCTGGCCTGTTAGTTCACAATCTGCAGGCTGTGGATTTGACTATTTCTGACCATATGGCCGTACTATTTGAACTTGAATTACCAGTACCCTAGCTTTAAACTAAGTATACGGTTACATATCGTAATATTAAGTCAATTGCTCAAACTGCGTTTACTGAGGCTGTTTTATCTACACCCTTGTTTGATGAACAATCTTACGCACTAGAATCGAATGCTGCAGCCACACTGTAAGTCCACACCCTCTGGTTCTAAAGAGCAATGTAATAAGTTTTTGGAATTTTTCCAAACTAAAATAGACAACATTAAGCAAGAGCTTATACCCCCTTCTATGCCTGGTGTGTTGTCACCTGTTACAACACAGTTTACGGGGCCTCTTTTTTCAGAATGGTTGTTAAAATTAATCCTACAACCAGCTCTCTGGTTCCTGTTACAACATCTCTTATTGTTTCTAATTTTCCAGCCGTCAGTTTTGTGGTGGCCAAGATTGTTAATGTGCCTCTGAGCACTGGTGCAATCCTGTCAGCATTTAAATGTGCAGCAGTCACACCATTGTTGAAAAAAACTACCTTAGACCTGGAAATTTAATGTAATTATAGGCTGTAACAGGGCGAGGAGCCTTGTACATTTATTTGTCATTTATTTATAGAACGGGGTCTACCCCTCTGCCCCTGTGCAATATATTGTTTTGTATTTGTTTGTATTATGATTTATTTTTTGTATTTTTTATATTTATGATGGCATAGTCTTGTGTTTTGTTTTTATTTATTTAAATGTGTTCTGACAGAGACAAGGTTGGCAGCTCGTCCTCTGCCAGTAATTAGAAAACTCGTGCAGAATGTGACAGAGGGATTCATAAATAATTGATAGCTAGTTAATCCCTCAGTCACTAATATAAAAGCCTGTAGCTGTCAGCACTCAGGGTGGGTGTGTACAGAGGAGAGTACAGGAGAGCGAGAAGAGAGAAATGTAAAACGAAGCAAAAGAATAGGAACAGTGACAGCAATCTGCCCAGCCTGACCTGCTGTATTTTGTATTCATGATTTTGTTTTGGTTTAAATATTTATTTTGCTCTGTGAGCAGTGTTTTTCTGTTTAAACCTTTTATTTTATTTTTATATTATTTAAATAAATGGCGCACAGCGTCAACTGCAGTACTTGCCTGTATGTTTTGGTTCCTGCATCTGGCCTGACGTCACCACATGGCATTCCTGTCACACATGGTGTCCTGAGTGGGATTGCAGTGTCTCCAGGACTCAGGCCAGGAAAAGGTACTGCAGTTTTTTCATTTTTTTATTATTATTACATGTTGAGTGAGGAAGAAGAGGATGGGCGGCAAGAGGAAGAGCTGCAAAAAGCAGCAGTCGCAACAGCAGCAGCAGAGACAACAGCAGCAGCCGCAGCCTAAGAGGTGGTGGTCCCGGGTGCCAACCTAGTTTGGACCCCCGGATTGGGCAGCCGAACAGGAACAATGGAGGGCTGAAGGGGCCCCCATGTGTGGTGCCTGTGGCGAGTTCGGGCATGACAGGGAGAACTGCCCCTACGGTGATCCCCAATACCAGGAGGCCTGGAACCAGGGCCTGGTTGAGGATGCCACAGAGTAGTTCTGGGCGAGAGACCAGACCCGGCCAACACCCCAGTGGGAGGAGCCCGAACGTCCTGTGCTTGAGTGTGAGGAGACTGAACGTCCACAGCCCAAGAGGAGGTAAGGGGTAGTTTGACACTTCCTTATGACGTCTTACCCAATAAAATCAGGCCAATATGTGTTCCCTAGTTTTATCAGTACCCAAGTGTCCTGAAAAAGGGATATCATGCACCAGCCTTATGACCTGGCTGAAAAGACTGGGGAACCATCAATTGTGTTACAAGCTGTCCTGTGCCCGTGGAAGGGTCACCCTATATAATAATTGCCCCTTGATAATAAAGTGTGGATATACTAGCGCCCCAACGCTTTCAACTTCCTTACCTTCAATAGACCGGACCTGTCCCCAAGCCTGCACCAGTGTGGGGCCGTTGTGTTGGTCCCACACCAGGTCCATGCTTCGGTCCCACACGCCCGGTAAATTCAGAGGGGCTGGAGTAACATCTGCCCTGGATGGCCCAGTAACCTCGCTCTATTGGTCACACTGCATACCAGCTCCCTTTGATTGGCGTTTGATACCAGCCGAGCTTTCTCCCACCAGACCCCAACCTCGTCTCATTGATGCATCTTCCCATTTTTCTACCACCCCCACTGTGAGGTGACGCTGCATTTGTCCTACCAATATTATATATATACAAAAATTTACACCCCGTATATTGGGGGTATATATATATATATATATATATATATATATATATATATATATGTTTTTATATATGTTTTTAGTGTGGGGTATGCCGCCGTATCTCCATGGGTACAGGAGATCGCTACTTGGCCTTGTGGCTGCCATGACACATCGCCCAAGAGAGCTGTCCAAATTAAGGTCTGCTCACACCCTGAGTCCACTAATGCATGTTGTAACAGAAAGACAATGATTGTTGATGGTAAATCTCCCTCCTGACCTGCAAGGGTGCGAAGTAACGGGAACAGAGTACCCTGGACTACTTGACCTGACACTTCGTTCCGAGGGTTAAAAGGAAATCGGTCATTTAGAAAAGGGGCGGAGCCGTGGATTGGAGAAGCGGCTGCAATCATTTCCCAGGAGGTCACGAGTGACGGTATAAATAGCGGTCGAAGCAAAGTAACCTGTTCCTTCATTTTGGTTAGTATGAAGTGACCCAGAAAGACCTGTGTTTTTGTGAAGTAATCGTGTTTGTTTGGTACTTTCTATTTGTTGCTTGTTATCATTAGACAGCTAACACATTCCGGAGCTGTCGCCAGATGCCGGCACAAACCCAGAACAACACTGCACTTGTATCACAATAAACTGGATTTATACCACAGTACCTAATTCACACACGAAAGGGACTTGTATATGTGTTTTGTGTTTAATGTGGGGATACAATAATGGGACTATTAATTCGGGACCAGCCTGGGGATTATAAATGTAAGTAATACACGCTGCTGTATTA
Organism: Polyodon spathula; assembly: GCF_017654505.1. Classification (NCBI taxonomy): domain Eukaryota; kingdom Metazoa; phylum Chordata; class Actinopteri; order Acipenseriformes; family Polyodontidae; genus Polyodon; species Polyodon spathula. The sequence goes on along the minus strand of NC_054541.1, from coordinate 18,249,381 downwards.
CTTACCAGCATTATTATTTAGTGTTTGTTTTGCCATCAGGCACTGGACATAAAACAAACAAAAAGAAACCTTTGCATCTGGATTAAAATTCTCTGTCTGTTCTTTGATCACCACTTTGCCACACATGGGTACTGACTTTACTGACAACTACATCAACAATACAAGGCCTCTCCCGACCATTTCCCAATCTTTTACCCTCGATGCCCTATAACAGATAACATGCCGCAACATTGCACTTCATTGCTGGGGAGCACAGCCGGGCGATATGTCCTGTGGGATGGCACCTGGAATAGATAGGAGGGGCAGAAGGCACTGGGGTTACATATCTGTCCAATTGCTGATAAGGCAGCGGGTCAGGGGCATTGTCTCTACCCCAGCTGGAGGTCAGTTGTCGCCTGCATGGTAGGTCCTGGATCCCAGCAAGATGAGGGGTGGCGGTGGTACAGGTGATGCCAGACCCATGCTGCTCGGTGGGGAGGGAGAGGTCAGTAGGCTGGTCTGGGAAATCAGTGTCCTCGAAGTCCTCAACCAGGTATCCTTCCAGGTCATGCTCCGTTGTCATTTTATGTGCTCGTGCTTTAAGGGGCACCATAATAGGACATGCTGGTACTTGGGGTGTGTCTCTGATGCCGATCCTCTCTATTTGTGCCATGTACCTCTCCTCTCTCTTTCTTTCCGCAGCATCCTGTTTCTGATCCAGTGCTTGCAACAGCGCGGATAGTGCAGTAACGTCCTTGATCCCATGTTCTGACACCACGTGTGGCAAAGTGGTTTACAGTGCTCAGTAACAACAATCCAACATCAGTTCAATGGTGAGAAACAAACCTTTATTATTTGCTTTTAATCCTTTGCGGTCCTATGTCAGACCAGGTCCGACATTACAATTTTCCCTTTCCAGTCTGATGTCGATGTGTAATAATAATTAGGTACAGAAACAAAAACAAAAGGCAAAAGACCATACTTTTTCATATTATTTTAAACACTCAATCTGTACATCTACATATATATATATATATATATATATATATATATATATATATATATATATATATATATATATATATATATATATATATATATAGATATACGTACAAACACATTCTACAAAAAAGACCCATAGTTAAAATCTTCATTAACCCTTTGCGGTCCTATGTCAGACCAGGTTCGATATTACACTTTTCCTTTCCAGTCCAATTCAACTACTAATTAATTATTCACTTGAATCCCAGCACGTGAACTAATTTGTGCAACCCTGTGCTCACATAGTATTAAATACTATAAATGCATGTGAAGTGAAGTGCAATCCCCATGCCTAAATACAACTATCTATTTTAAATCACTCATGCTACACAGACCCATTTATATCCTGTGCACCAATACCTATACACCAACATTAACACACCACACGCAACATATAACACAAAATACATAGGGGCGGGGCACATTGCCACAGAGACACGTTTGGGATTTAGACTTTTATTAGAGGGAGTTGCTGTCTTTTTTCTTTGGCGGTGGCAACATCTATGAAGTGTTTCCTATATAGAATGTGTGTTCAATGAAAGTGTCATTCTATTCACATAAAAATGTGTTTGTTACAACAGGGATATAAATCTTTTCATTCTCCTTCTACCTTTGTTCCTTTTGCTGATCCTACAATTGAAACTTTTCACAATCTTTTCTTAAGAGATGTGGAATTACTTGAAAAACAAAAGGTTCTAATATTTCTGCTGCTGAGATGAGGGCTATAATTGATTTAACATCAGATAACTCGATAATTATTAAATCCGCAGACAAAGGATGTGCAATTGTTATTCAAAACTACACAGACTAGCAGAATGAAATTATTAGACAATTGGATGACACAAGGTTTTACAAAAAGCTATTGGCTAGTCCCATCAAAAATCAGAAATTGATCAAAATGGTATAAGTAATAATTACATTTCTGATCGAGAACATTCCTGTTAGAAACAAATCCGGTCAGTCCAGTCTTGTACAGTTTACCAAAAATGCGTACATGTTTAATAAACCCCCCAGGTCGTCCTATTGTATCAGGTAATGAATCACCTTTGGAGCCTGCAGCAGGGCCGTAGGACAGCCCTGATGTTTGATCGTATTGTTTGTTTATTTTTAGAACAGGGTTTCCCCCTCTGCCCCTGTGTTATTTTGTATTTGTTTATTGTGTGTATATTTATAGATGATGACGAACAACCGTGTGTTTTGTTTATTGTTTTATATTTCTGTGTTTTGTATATAGATGACAGTGAACTGCCGTATGTTTTGTTTTGTATTGTTTTGCAGCGTTGATGGGAAGCCGCATCCACATTAAAAACTCGTGTAGAAGGTGGTCATCTCCCGAATTAATTAATTTGTTGCTAATCGGGAGATGGTCACCTGTATAAATACCTGCAGCTCTCTGCGCTCCGGGTGGCTGTATGGAGGAGAGCGAGAGAGCGAGAGAGAGCGCGAGAGGACTGCTTGTCACTCCCACCTCCACCAGCAGAGGGAGAATACCTTCTGGTTCCACCTCCACCTTAGGGAAGACTGCTTGTCACTCCCACCACCACCAGTAGAGGGAGAATACCTGCTGGTTCCAACCCCGTGGGAGCACTACGTGCCACTCCCAAATCCACCAGAAGAGGGAGAATACCTGCTAGTGGCACCTCCACCTCTGTCTTGCCTACAGTTTGGCAAAATATATTACAATTTACAACAGGTAACGTCTTTAAAGAAATTGCTACACAAATGCATAAACTATTGCCAGAAATAATGAGAAATTTGGCGACTGGCTTTTCAGCTAAACAAAGAAATCAGAGGTAAATCTACCCTTTGTGTGCAGAATGTGTGCTGACAGCACTGACCGAGTCAACTTATTATTTACCCTCATTTTTTAACCTAACAGAAATATCTGGAGGATATAATGCAAAAAATATAAGTGCAGCTATATTCAGTTGTTTGGAAAATTAACAAAATGATGATCCACTACAGAAAATTGTGTGGTTTAAATTAGACGGTGCGTCAGTAATGCTATCAAAATGTATTGATTTTATATTATAATTAAATGTAAGTAATAACAACAGACAAAATATATGATCATGTCGTAATGAGGTCAGTATTTTGTTCATCATGTAATGTAGTGGCGCAGCTTTCTTAAAAAATGCATCCACAGTTGTCTATGTGAAGCAATGAGTCTGACATAATAAAAACATATCCACAAGGTTCTTCATTTGACTGTTTACTTAATAGCAATACAAAGAAATAGAAAACTGTCAAAAACTGCGTTGCTCCATAGACTCCTTCTTACCTACTGCATTAAGCACTGATGTCATTGCTATACATCACGCAGACTAAACTAATGGAGCATCTAATACGGGTTTCTAAACAAATGTCCAAATATACACAAATATTCTCTTAAGTTTTAACATGAATACAAATATGTACATAAACAATAATATTAATTTAGAAAATGTCCCCTTTTTTAACTATGGCTCTTACATTTCTGGCCCCTAGGTGGGAAGCATAACAATTACACCCAAAACTCAAACTAGAGCCCTAAAAATCTCAATAAAGACTTAAATGAATAATAGTACTTGTTTTTCTTGTCTCTTGTTGACGAGATTTCTTCATTGTCTTCTTTTTCCAGCTTTAAGCTCTCATGCTGCCTCTTGTAGCAGACATAGCTTGGTGATTGGTCTCTCAAGGGTGCTGGACTTAGTTTTCACACTCACGCGGTGGACTGTACCGCTGGAGTCTGGCATGGTTTTGATGATTTTTCCCATCATCCAGGAACTCCGGGGAGCAGAGTGGTCCACAAACAGAATTATGTCTCCTGGCTCTAAGTTCCTCTTTGGTCTAGACCATTTCTGATGTTCTTGTAGGATAGGTAAGTATTCACGTGTCCATCCTGTCCAGAATAAGTCAGCGATGTATTGAACTTGTCTTCATCTACGTTGCGCATACTGATCTTCTTTCTTAAACACACCTGGAGGGATAACTGGTCAAGGCTTCAAGGTCGTTGGGATCATCCAATGTCTGTAATCGGTCAATCATTGATGATGGATTCGACTTCACACAGGATTGTCTGGAGATTTTTGTCATCCAGTGTTTGTTGCTTGAGCACTGAATCTACTGCCTTCCTCACAGTGCAAATCTGTCTTTCCCATGGTGGGAAGAAACGGGTGGATTGAAAATCCACTTTATTCCTTTTTGTGTCATAACTTCTTGTATTTTGGTCTGGTTCAGATCTTCAACAGCTTCACACAGCTTCCCTCTCTGCTCCAACAAAATTAGTGCCGTTGTCAGAACGCATGAAGGACACCTGTCCCTCTTCTGCTGATGAAGCGATGCAGAGCTTTAATACAAGAATCGGTGTCTAACGAGTCGGTAACTTCAAGGTGAACTGTTCTGATAGTCAGATAGGTGAAGATAACACCGTATCTCTTCACTAGCCTACGTCCTCTCTTGACTTAGAAGCGTCTGAAGTAATCCACTCCAACATTCATAAAGGGGGCTTGTCTGGTAACAAATGGTCCGCTGGCAGGTCTGCCATACGTGTAGTCTTGTGCAGAATGTGCATTCTTCTCACTGCCGAATTAGCTTAAGGAATCCAATACTTGTGCCGTAGCTTTGCGAGCATGTGGTTCCATCCACAATGTCCAACTTCTCTGTGGATGTATTGAAGAATGAGAGTGGCAACTCGAAGATCTTTAGACAGGGTAGCTGGGTGGTTAGCCTCTTCTGGCATAGCAGACTTATTCAGCCGTCCACCTACTCTCAGTATTCCATCTTGCAGAATAGGATCCAACTTGTAGATGTGGCTACTTCTCTTGCCATGTGTGTTCTCTTTCTGCAAGGCTTTGATTTCTTCTGGATACTTCTGTCCCTGGCTGAAGCGAAATAGCTCAATCTCAGCTTGGACCAAGTTGTCCACTCTAAGCAACTTCTTATCCAGTGTTGTTTTTTATTTCTGCACTTGCTGCTGGATAAGAGTTTTCTGGTTGTCAGTGTCACTCTCAGACTGACTAATTGTAGCCTGAAACTCCTTTTATTTTATACGCACGAGTTTTAGCAAAAATAAATAAATAAATAAATGGAAACATAGCTTCTGTTGTAAAGGTGAAAGCTACTTTAAATCACATATCGTTTGCATAAATCTCCTATACCACTTATTTACAAATCAAACAAATGTATTTACTTACAGTTAGATTTCCTGTTAATTATTTTTAAATTAATAATAATAATAATATAATAATTTAAGGGAAACAATTCTGAAATTGGAAAATAAGAAAAAACAACATTTTGTGAACTGCAATATTTGGCCTTTGGGTAAGAATAGACTAATATAATCTTTCTCCAGTTCATGATTTTTTATTTTTGCAATTATTATTTCACCCAAACATGAACAAATATATATATATATCTTTAAAATTTTGTTTCAAACATTTTACTTCAATTTATAAAATTAATAAATTTGTACACTATTTTACAAAGTACAAAATATGTTGATATTTTTGTAATATAAGAAACGTCACACTCTATACAAAAAATTATATAGTTCTAATTTTGTTACATTTTTATTTAAATTAAGAACATATACATCCTGTTTAGTACTACGAATCACCAGATTTTATATATAGTGTTATTACGAGATAGATTGTATTACTTTTTTGTACTAATTCTTATTTTTAATATTCTCTATTAGTACACATGTTTATTTTCTGTATATTTTAAATATTTTAAATGCTTTGCGCTGCTTTTAGAATAAATGCTGTATATAATAAAATGTATTATTTATTGTTATGGGTAATTTATAAAATCATTCTTCACAATACAAACTGTAAACAGACTGAAATCATTAACTTTAACAAAACGCACTTGGGCACTAATGACAATTCGGATCACAATATCAGTTTGTACCGAAACATAAGTTATATTTTTAAAATAAGACTTGTTTGGATTTTATGATGTTTGATTTTTTAAAATAGCTTTTTTTACACAGAGTCACAAACTTCTTACACCGTTAGAAAGATTATATGTTCAGGGACCTAGATAAAACATTATTTTTTAACATTGTTAAGGGATTGAAAAGATTTTTAACAGATTGGAATGCAGCGTTTTTAAGAATAGGCCTCCCATGATGCGTTGCAGGGAGAGCATAAACAGGGAGCGTCCGAAGTGCTTTTGCTTCAATGTGTGTTTAAATTTAGAGGGGTGTAGGATGGCTGAATTAGCTGTTGTGATTTATGGGTTTTTTTAAAAGCAGTAAATAAAGTTTCTTAAATCTAAAGTATTTTAATTAAGTTCGTTGTTTATTTATTGTTTAAGTGAAGGAACATTGCATGTGTGTATAATCTATCTCCATTCTTGTATAAAGTCCCTTTCTTTAAATACTGTCTCAGTGTTACAGTATGGGTTGTGTTTGTTTATTTATTTAAAGTTGTGTAATATGACATTGCAATATCAGATTGGATTGCAGCAAATAAAAAATTAGTAATTATTTGTACTTGCTGTGTGACTGCCCCAATTGATTCAGAGGGTTGCGAAGCGTGTGGTAATCCATCGAAGAATCCGTGATCAAATGTAATCCAATGGACAGATTGGTGATCAACTGAATGAATCAAGTATTTTCTTAAAACAGTTGGTGTTTACATAAAATTCAATAAAAATAACAACAAAGAACTTTGATGTGTGGAAAAATTGGTATTTTCTCAAGCACAGCTAGAGAAGTAACTTGATAAACAGTATGAAATGCAGAAACAATTGGCTGTTCTAACACCTTATTGATAACACACATTGCAGGAGCAGCAAAACTGTTCAACCTATATGAATACAATAGCAGTTTATGTAGTTGGAATGAAAGTATGACCAGTTAGGGTTCAAATCGTGCCTTTCACTTATTAGGGGTGTCAAACAATTTTAAAAAAGATTGATGTTGATAAATCTTAAGTTTGTTTCTTTTAAAGACAAATAATACACCACCCACTAGATATAAATAATAAATACTGTCGTTTTAAATTGCAAAGAGGACAAAATACTTTGAAAGTCAGTAAATGCAACTAGAAACCATACTGTAAGTATTGTGCTCAATTCCCTCAAATGTCATATTCCTTCAAATAGTGTTGATTCTGAATAAAGTTGACTGAAAGAAATAAGTTAAAAAAAAATAGTCCTAATTCTCAGGACTGTGTGTCAGGTGTTTAAAGTCTTGTTCTCTCATTGAAGTAGAGGAAACAAGGCTCTGACAGTTACTTTAGAAAGTCCCTGGCATTGATCAGTCACTATGAGGTTGTAGAGACTGAAATGTCTTTCAGCATTTGCTGAGTTTGTCAGAGTTGATGTATTTCAGTGCCAACTTTGGAATCCTGTTGGGTGCGGATTCCCAAAAGTCATGCAAATTTATCTCCATGTTTTTTTTGAAACGCAGGAACAAGTGTTCTGTGGGCCAGCTCTAGTTTGTATTCTGGCACATCCAGATGTCTTTAATGGACTCTCAGGTTTTGAACATGATGCTATTTGGACAAAGAAATTTCAGATTAAAGTGGAAAACTGAAACACGTGCCTGAACAGGTAGAGATCTATGACAGTTAGATTAAAAGATATAATATTAATGCATTTTATTTTTGTAAATTATAATAATAATAATAATAATAATAATAATAATAATAATAATAATAATAATAATAAAAAACATGCCAGTTTTCTAAAAAGTGGAAATAAACCTGTTGTATTTCACTGCAATCAGCTAATGAAACAACGATATAATGAATGGAATTGTGATTAACTACTCTCTTAACAGCCTGTAATATTTTTCATGTTTCAGTAGTAAGCTATTTTTTTGGTAGCATAGAATACTGTATGGAAAATATTGAAATTGTGCGCTGTCAAAAGGTAGGCTACTCATTTTCCATGAATGAAAATATATATATGGCTAGCCCGTTTTAAGTCCTATGTCCGAGTAGGTCCTACATTACAATTTTCCCTTTCCAGTTTTTTCCAGTATGTGATACACCCCACTCAAATGACCCGCAATAATCATTTCATGTGTATACAGTTATGAATGAAAAATAATGGGGGTGGAGGCTGAACAGACATTGGAGAAACATATCAAGGCACAAACACATTTAAGACATGGGGATGACAAAGGGTAGAAGGAGTATGCTAGTCCATGACCTCTTCCTGCTGTGGCTGGTGTTCAGGGGGTCCAAAGCCTGGATGACAACCCCTGGCTGAACACAAGTGCGTGATGCCGGCCTCGTGTCAGGGTATGCAGGATGAACGTTCCAGAATAGCCTCCGCTACCTGGAGATATGTTTTGGGTCATTATCTTGCTGTAGGATGAACCCCTGACCAACTAAACGTATACCAGAGGGTATTGCATGATGCTGCAAAATGCTGTGGTAGCCATTTTGGTTCAGGGTGCCACTCACTCTGTGCAAGTCACCGAATCTGGATCCAGCAAAAGAGCCCCAGACCATCACGTTTCCTCCTCCATGTTTGACAGTTGGTGTCACACACCGAGGAACCATCCTTTCCCCTACTCGACGGCGTACAAAAACCCTGCGCGATGAACTGAAGATTTCAAATTTTGATTCATCGGTCCATAAGACCTTCTTCTAGTCTTCATTCGTTCACTGGCGGTGCCTCATGGCGCAGGCAAGCCTCTTTTTCTTATTTTGCCATCTTAGCAATGGCTTTCTTACTGCCACTCGACCTGTCAAACCTGCAGCTCGAAGTCTTCTCTTCACAGTTGAAACTGAGACTTGCTTACTTCAACCAGTGTTAAGCTGTGCTTAAAGCTGTTGTCCTGTGAGCCGCCTATCACGCATGCTGTTGACTCTCAGGAACTTGTCTTCTTGTCCTGTTGTGGTCCACGCGCATTTTAAAGATGAGCTAATGAGGTTTCACTCACAGACTTCTTTAACCAAATCCAAGATTACTCAATCATCAACAACGCAGTCATACTTCTTTAAACAAGAATTTACAATGTCTCTTATGACCGGACCTGACACTGAGCACGATATGAACTGGAGCTCCTCTACAACCTCGTTGATACACTTAATTGACACATTAAAAATACTCTCCAATTTCAATAAAAGGTGGCCTATTTTCTGCACAATTACATTTTTCAATTCTTCTGATTCATTCACAACTATTCTCCTCTTCATGGACTACAACATCATCTTGGGTGTTTGCCTAATCAACATACTTTTGCAAGATTCCAGTTCTAAAGTCCTCTGGAGAATGAGGGTTGTGTTTTCAGCTTCTATGAGATTGAAAGGTTCCATAAACATTTGTGCTAAAGTTACACTTTTCAAATACACAGACCAGAGTTTTGTGTTTTTTAAGATGGATTCCAAGATGTTCAAAATAATTCTTTTCAGTTGAGAATCTACAAGAGTTGCAAATTTCACATTTAAAGGAGAAGACTTCTCCTGGCCTTACTGACTGGTCAGTTACATGTTGTCTGGACAGATGTGACTTTAGGGTGCACCATGCTTTGAAGGAACAAAGGTAATTTGTATACAAACAGGGCAGTGATTGGCTGTGTCCATGCCTTAGCCTGTAGTGCTTCAACTGCGATGGTGCCTAATACCAGAACCGTACAAGCTTAATTATCTATTTTGTGTATGTACTGTATTAAAAAAAAAAAGTACTTTAGGCTACCATCCAGTAATGTGCTAGCTAAGGTTTGCTAATTCATTCGCACAACCACGTTGATAATACGGCTGCACACCCATCTAATTTGTGACAGATTCAGATTAAATTGTTTCACAACACAAAATGAAATGTGTCTATCCGACTAGAAGTATCAAATTAGCCAAGTTAGCTTAGACTTGGTTGACTCTCATAGTTTGGTCCTTACCTGTTGAAAGAACTAGAAATATTCATGTAAATATAGAAACTTAAATTTTCTTTGTCAAAATCATAGACTTTTTGGGGTTACATTTTTTACAGTGTACGCAGATTTTGCTTCAAAACCAGGAATAGACATTTATCTCATCCGCAGAGAGTGTGCATGAAAAGAAGTACCAAAGAGCAAATTGAGAATAAAGCCAGAAAAAAGCATAACAAAACATATTTGGTATGGTAGGGTGAATGAGTTTAGTGAGCTGACAGCCATCACTACCAAAGATGAAGAGCTTGCAAACCTCATTCAGCTGCTGGAAAGGCGTGGCTGTTTTGTGAGAAACAAGCCACCAGTAACAATTGTTGGGTAAGTTGATTTTTGTGCTCTCCTATTGGTTATATTAGCAATAAACATTCTAGTATAGACATTCTATTAGTGGCCATGCTTTATTGGTCTGTGACACCATTTCAATTTTCTTTAATATCTTATGTTTCAGACAAACAGCGCCTCATCAGGCTGTAGTACTTCCAGCAGCTTCCACACAGACCACAAAAGAGGAAATGGAAGAGGACATGGGTACTGTCGAGCCCCAGGACCCCCTCTACCAACCAAAATTATATTTTTAAATAACTCTCGTGTTTGTCTTTGTGATAAAAGTAATGCAGATTCAATTACCTTTTCTAACACTCTGTTCATTTGTCTTTTCAATAGGGAAACAGAAATACACTGGGAGGGGAAAGGCTATGATGGAGCACGGTCTGTATGAGATGCATGACACAGACTCAGACTTGGTACCCAGATTTAAGAAATACCTGAGAGACAATCATGGCATTCCAAACTGCAAACAGGAGGTTTGACAATTGCAATGCTGCATTATTTGTTAAAATAATTTCAACCTTTGAACATTCCTTTAAATTCATGTCTGTTTCCCATTTGAATTCCAGGTTGACAATTAGGCAAGGTTTTTCAATTATATGGACCCCCAAGGACCTGGGTTGAAGTTTGTCAGAGACATTGAGAAAACAAGGTCTTTCTTCATCAAACTTTCCCATGTTGGACTAAAGAAGCAACCCATGGCCAACTACTTGAAAAACATGAAAAGATCACTGCGATACATAATTTATGACACCACCCTGTGCTCTAAAGACACGCTTCTCTATCGCGATTGCAGGACCTTCTGGAGTGACTTGGGTTATCTCCAGAAATCAATCAGCAAACAAGTGTCCAAGGAAATTGCTGGAGAATGGTAAAGGTTTTGATTTTTTCCTGAATTGAAACTTGGGATATCAGTCTCAGAGGAGGGCCGTAGTGAGTCAGCCAAGTCCAATGTTCAGGCACCACAATGATAGTTCAATTTGTATGTATGTTGGGGATTGATTAAAATACAAATTATATCAATGCTTTGCAGGCTAAAGCCATCAATGTAATGTGCTGTTTGTTTAAAAAAAAGATTCAGAGAACATAATTGCTATTTATTGTTAACCTTCCTGTCATGTTTTTTTTTTCTGTTTCCACAGATGGCCAAATCAAGCCAAACACCACTGACAAGACTGTCTTTGCGTTCTTAATGTGGCAAGGACAGATTTTTTGAATGCCATTGCCAGTGTCACGAGGAGCTGGATACCAATCAGTTGCTGCTCATCTTGTACTACACACAGTCTCTGTTGATGCATATAACTTCACCGATGGAGAAAAATCTACCATCGCAGATTACTTAGCCCACACAATGGCAACGTCAGACAAGCGAATTGGACAGCCCGAGAACATCTGCATCGCAACAGATTTGCTGAGCAAGCTTACCAGCATCAGTGACTCATCTGAGTGAGTATTAGCAATTTCCATCAAAACATTCAGGTTGCAAATATTGTAGTAGAGCTAACAGTTTTATGATGCAATATCACTTTACTGACATTCGTGTTTTCTTTATTCTTTTAGCTGTGAAGCAGCAAGCGGAGCATCTTCCATCCGCACCAGTACTGCTGCAACCTCCTCCAGCATTGCAGCAACATCAGGCACTTGCCAAAAGGATGAGCGAACTGCACACATTGAAACTCTGCACACAACACCCTGTGTCATTAGAGGGAGAAATTCCAAAGGGCAAAATTAGAAAAGTGATCAACGGAGTGCATGACAGACAGTGTTACTTCAAGTTGAAAGGGATGCAGAGGAAGACGAGGATCAATTATGTTCTTGGTAAGTACATGTTTAATAAATATGATTATTCTAGATGAGAGCTGTTTAAACTGTACTAGTTATGGATTTTTGAAAAACACGACTTACATTTCCTTTTTGTATTGTGTCTTGCAGCTTACTTCTCCAGACAACAACCATCGAGAGGCAGGGATGCTTAGGAATGCCAAAGTGGCAGACATCAGTCAGCGGGAGAAGGTGTCATTTGACTGTGCCTGTTATTTTGTGGACAGATTTGGGTTGGTCAAAGGAGATGAAATGGATGAACTGGAGTCCCAGTTTGTAAGATACCAAATTTTCAGTTTTTCAGAGGGCATTTTGTCAGCAGACAGGGCTGATGTAGCATGGAATATGATTGGGCAATTGAAAAATTGTACAAGACAGAAATCCAGTTTCAGTGTGCTGGTGAAATTCATGTTGGTGATCCTAACCATTCCTCAAAGTAATGCAGATAGTGAGAGGGTGTTTAGTATCGTTCACAAGAATCGTACGGAGTTTCGGCCAAATTTATCCGGTAGGACCCTGGAGGCGCTGCTTGTCGAGAAGCTCTAAATCCTTGCACGTGACAGTGTGTGCTACAAGATGGTGTTTGGCTGTGATCTGCTTAAAAAATGCAAACATGCTACCAATAAAAAAAATAAGTGGAATTTAATACCAGCACTACATTAATACAGTGGATACCAACATACAGAGCAGGAGGTTATTAGCTTTTTCTTTTATAAAAGACTTAAGTTGGAAATTGTAAAAGTTAGTAATGATGCAAATTGTACCAATTTTTGTGTAGAGCAATGCAAAAAAAATGTCTGTTGTATGGAACAGTATTTGAAATGCATTTGGTGTACTCAGTTGCATTTCAAACACTTTTCCATACAACAGACATTCATTAAATTGAAATGTAAAGTACTTGTAGTTCAGAATACAAATATCAAGTGAAATGCAAATAATTCAAAATAAATACAAATTGTTAAATCTTTCTTGAGATGTTATTTTTGATAAAGTCTGGAGGTTGAATATTCCAGTCCAGATTTGATTCTTCCTTAGGTGATTTCATGTTAATTTTAAAAGGTGCTAGCAGCACCTGATCATGGAAAAAAAAAAGAAAAAAAGAATAAATAGAAAAATAGCACCTCACTGCACTCACCAGGTAATTTTTTTTTACTGATCAGGCGCAACTTTACTTGCAAGTGAGACTATTTTCCACTTTCAGAACACTTCGCATTCAGTAATGGTTGTCATGCCATTGAAAGTAAACACCAGGGCCATAGTCGGCCATGAAAAAATCACAGATGCACTTGAACATGCCTGCCCCACACCCTCACCCACCTCACTAAAGTTTTTATAATGGAAGAAACAATATATGAAGACATTATTATATGTTTGTGACAGGATAGCATTGCGGGCCCAGGTGGTATCAGCAGGCAAGGAGATTCAGAGACAAGCAAGCTGCAATGGAAGTGCTGCTGTGCTGTTTAACAAACAAAAAGCAATCAAAAAGTCAAACAAAACACTGCTCACAGCCAAAAATGAAAGGTCAAACAAAAACAAATCTCACACACAATAAACACTTACAAAATACCTGGCACAAGGGCCAAAACAAAACTGGTCAGAGCCATCACTGAACTTTATAACACCAAACAAATATCATAACACACTGTTCACTCACCCCAAAAACACCTCCATCAAACAAAGCCATTTCCCCTTTTTTATAGCATGTGGCTGGAGCCTAATTATCAATTATTCAATTAGCTCCAGCCACATTCTCACATGTATTTTGGCAGGGATAGGAAATTAACCCTATCCCTGCCAACCACCACCAAATCACCACACAACAATATTATTATTTACAGACAGGGCCCTGCCCTGCCACAGTTTATTTAAATAGAAAAGTTTAGTGAACAGGTTTTTTTTTTTTTTTTTTCTGAATAAGATACTACTGTAGAATTGTGATTACCTGAGTTTCTATATTTGCAGGACCTGTGTGGTTTTGTGCATAGCAAAATCCCAATTCAATATAAAACACAATGTGAAATGCAACAATGCCAAAATATACACACTATGCTTAATTTTAAGTTGTAATCTATCAAACTTGAATTTGAACAGTGATATCATTATCCAAACACTGAGAAGGCAGGAGTGCTTGCATACATAAAGTTATGCCTGATGTTAAACTGTAAAATCACATTCAGCAATAAAATGGGTTTAAAACACCCTTTCTAAGTGGGTGCCGGATCTCATAGCTATTAAACACATTTTCTGAGGGGGTGCAGTATCTCATAGCTATTGAAACACCTTTTCTGAGGGGGTACAACAGGGTCAACAAACACGTTTTATGGAAGGATTGTTTTGTAAGAGGCAGGGCGCTGACAGCAGAGGAGATTTTAAACAGAATAATAGATGGCAATTCAGATGTAGATCTGTCTGATGAGGATGATGCCGAGGCGTAAGAAGAGGCAAAGAGTTCAGGTGAAGAAACAGCTGAGTCAGGATAAGATGGGTAACGACAGAGTAGAGCATCGTCCATTGTGGGGCAAAAGTGACATGTATGTTTTAGTTTTTTTTTTTGTTGTGTATGTTTTATTTGTCATTTGTTCTCGGATGTTTTTAATGTAATAATTATTACATAACTAAAAAATGTGAAAATATGTTGTTTTAAATTGAATTAATAATCATCCCATAATATATTAAAGCAAGCCTGAAGTAGGACAACATATTCATTTTTGTCTGAATGTGGGTTGTAATTACTATGTTTAAATATAATTAGATTTTCTAATTGATTTTATTTATTATTTTCCCTGTCGCAATAGATTCAAACCTGTCCTACTACAGCCCCTTGATTTCCATGATTGGTGGAAAAGTAGCCGCTTCCCCCTCCAGACACACCCAGTAGATTTAAAAGGCAGGTGTCTCTAGTTAGTTTCAAGCTGCATGTCTGAGACTGCGTGTTCTGTTTAAGGTTCTGGTTCCTGTGCTGACATCGTGCCTGTGTGTGTTGGTGACTGTTACTGCTTCTGTACTACAAGCCTTCAAAAGCGTGTAGGGTCTTGCTGATCTCGCTCTGACTCATGCCAGTATTGGAAAGACCAAGTGGTACAACTAAGGGAAACGAGAAGAAACAGATGATTGGACTGAACTCCTTCAGGAGGGTGGACAGGCGGGTCGGAAACTAAGAACGTAGATAGCAGTCTTTGTGTTTTATGTTTGTTTTATTCGTTACCTTTATTTCTTGTAATTGGTTTTATTTATTGAACTGCTTGCCTTGTCTTTTAGTGTTTGTATTGTAATTGTTCTATTAGGGGATCTATACTAGTCCCTAATTATAGTGCAATTACTGATAACATTCATTGTATTTGTAAACTGACTATTAAAACTGGGTACTTCTTTAAAACGTTAGTCTCTGCTAGATGATACTCAGCAATTCTGCCTAGTGATTGAGTTATCATTGTCTTGCAACAGCAATTAATCTAACTTATTTGTGTTTGTGTTATAATTGAAATGTGTGTGATCGTTTTGCACTCAAGTTGTTGTCTTGTGTGTGCTTTTTCTCTTATGATTTGAATATTGGTTTGTGTACCAAACACTTAATAGTTTGATTTGTTTAGTTGCACATATTGGTTTTAAATGTAATATTTGATTGCTTTATATTGAAGTTTGGTTTATTGCTGTAAGGCCTAACTGTAATATATAGTAATTTGACTTGTTCTATGAGAACTGACTGATCAAACATTGTTGTTGGTTATTGTAACTTTTTCTACCATTGTCCACTTTGCCTGTACTAAACTGTACACCCAGATCATTTTTTATACTCCTTTTAAAGTAAAGCGATCCTTTTTTTGTTCTAGCTGTTTCCTGGTGCTTCACTCTGTTCCCTAGCTACCGCAATTATATAACATTCTGCTTCTGGGGTTATTTATCCGGACCGCCCCGGTTAACCGAAGGTGTTGGCAGCTACACACTACTCCCGTTAGAACACAGCCTAGCCAGGACAGGTTTTGCAACAACAGTAAAGATGTTGAAAAGCACAATGGCTATATACATATCAGCGGGACTCTGGGATTCATGTATGCATACAACAGTGGATTAAATGCATTTTATTTTGCGGCAAAGCAACGTGTAAAAGAGCCTAGATAAATAATATGATTTATTTTACGAGGCCCATGCTTTGGGTGCCTTATAGCTGGCTTCGGCCTTGAACACTCACTAATACTTTAAATTGAATTCAACTACACCTTATTAAGTACTACATAGAACATAAGAACATAAGAAAGTTTACAAACGAGAGGAGGCCATTCGGCCCATCTTGCTCGTTTGGTTGTTAGTAGCTTATTGATCCCAAAATTTTACGAGGCCCATGCTTTGGGTGCCTTATAGCTGGCTTCGGCCTTGAACACTCACTAATACTTTAAATTGAATTCAACTACACCTTATTAAGTACTACATGTACCCATAAGATTCACATTTAAATTATTTTTGTATGCATCTTGTTGCCTTTTTTATAGCTTCCCCACATTGCCTAGATAAGTCAACAAAAATAATAATAAAATTAAAAAAATACAAAATAAATAAAATAATAATAATTAACACAAATATAATCTTTAACATCTACAACAGAAAGATGTGGACTCGCCCTACTTGTATACCATTCTATTTTCCTTTTATGTCAGATTGGGACATGAATTGCAGCAAAAGAAAGGGGGATAAATTACTATTTAATACGGTAATAGTACATAATACGTCATTGAGATATTTTGATTTTAAACGCCTTTAGTTTCGTTTCCACCTTTCCGTTGATAAAGGAAGGGGACACAATACACCAGGCTCTGTTGCTCAATGACGCGTTTGGTCACGTGACTGTGCAGACCCGCAAAATCTCATGGGATGCAGTTTCTCGTGCTACACCCATTTCAACATTCCAAGGCTTTTATCTGTTAGTTTATTTCTGCAGATGTGGTTTGATTTTCATTACATTTTGTTGCCAATAACCGAGTGTGATTTCTTTTTTTTTTTTTCTTTTCTGCAAGTGAGTGAGAGGCAAGAATATGTTTGATTAATGTAACAAATGATTAATTTGTGTACAATGCACTGGAGAACGTAAATATATGTAAAGTAAATTATTGTGTGAACAACACATTTTTGCATTAATAGATCTGATGTATTAAGATACTGGAGAGTTGAGAAACAATAATTATTATTAGGATTTTAAATCGGGCTCTTACTGGGCACCCAGATACTATCCCAGACGTTTTTCCTGGACAAAGCTTAACCGTGTGTTTTGAACTAGCAAGACCAGCAAGCTACCAGCAGCTCTGACCAGCACACAGTAGATAACCCATTGAATTAAACAAACTACATTAACTTAAACAAATAATACGGTGTATAATAAATTGTGTTATTACATTAGTCTAATTCAATCATTGCACTGGTCTCCACTCAAACAAATGCGCAATATCAGGGACATCATTGGGTGAGACATACTAAAAAGCTGTACAAATTTGTATAATAAATTCCCCCAGAATTTTGATTTTTTTAAATTATTTTATTTTATTGTAATTGACTGTCAGGTGTGGCGATGCCAAGTCACGCAATTTTTGTTTTTCTATAGATTTCATAACAAATAGCTACAGCTAAAAATGTCTAACGCATACCCTCGGCGTTCTCATTCAAAGAAAGAACTGCTGGGTCTGGCATCTGCTGAGAGAGCGAGGAGACGAGAGATACACTCACAGGGGGGCAACGCTGACGTCACCGGCAGGAAGATGGCAAAGCGTCTACGCAATTTGCTACAGTTGAGGGGAGAAATGGCGGACCGTTGCCTATGAATAAGCAAAAATAAGGATGCTGAGCTGCTAAGAGTACAACACGACTAACTGGAGCAAAAGCAGTGCTCCTTAATAAAGAAACGTATGTTCTGGATTTTTATTTATCTTAATCTTCTGACGCGGGGTTGCTTTAAAAAAAAAAATAATAATAAAAAGTGGTGGGCATTTACATCAGATTTTTTTTCCTCCACCCACCCGACTATTACTCCATCCATCTCTTGTTGGAAGAAGGCTATGGCTGCAGAAGGGCTGCTGGAAAGTGCTGGTCACAAAGCAGAGATAGAACGGTTGTCGCGGGAGCTGTCCGAAACCACCCAGGAGAAAATCAGGGCTGCCGAATGCGGCTTGGTGGTGCTGGAGGAAAATCAGACCCTAAAACAGCAATATACGGACCTAGAAGCGGATTATGACACCCTCAAACATGAGCTGGAGCAGCTCAAAGAGGTAACTACAAAGGTAACCTGTGCAGCTGCGGGGTGGTAGGGTACCAGTAGCAGCACGACAGCCTGCGGTGTCCTTGAACAAAGAATGCGGGCTGTCTTTCAAATCGGTGTGCATGAACGCTACCATAAATAATATTGTATTTTTATATAGCGCCTTTCATAGTGGACCACCATCACAAAGCGGTTTACAAAGTGAAAAACATGCTACAAACAATGTGTCGGGTAGATCCGCAGTTTGTTTTATGGGGTTCAGTTGCTGCTGCCTTTTGGGGTACCTGTGTTTTACCTGGCGGCGACACACTGTTTTAACATGGGCAATGGTTTTTACTGAAGCGACCCCCAGAATACTGTGTAACGCAATTTCCTTATTTGTTCGGGGGTGGTCTGTGTTTTCGTGAAATACCATGGCAACGAGGCAGTCAGAGTGATGTAAACATTGAAGACTGCATAATGCTAGTAGCAGTGGTGTAGTGGTAAACAAAAAAGTGGGTATACGCCCGTTTGGGTGCTCGAGGCAAGGCAGCGGCATGGTAGGAATTTGTTTTTATGTTGACCATTGTTTATTTTATTTATTTTTAAATTGGGTTTGGAGGACATCAGGGGAAAAAATGGAAGCCATTAAAATGCATTTCTGACACTCCGTTCCACAGGGACAGTGACAGCAGTTTTAAGAATGATTTTTGTTTTGTAAATAGCAGACTAAAGAGTCTTCCAGGCAAACAAAATGCACACATTACCCATAGCAGAACTCTGGAAAAACTTTTTTTTTTTTTTTTTTAAAGTTGAAACCTTCTCACAAAAAAAGAAATAAACCATATTGCAGACTGCAGATAGAACTGGGGGCAGCCCCAGTTTCATATTGGAAATTGAGGAGGTTGAGGTTGAGTTTTGCAGACTGGTTGCATGGTGCAGATGGAAATGTGGGAAAAAAAGGATGGTGGTGGTGACATTCCCTCAAAAACAAAATCTGTGAGTAAATGTACTAACTATTGCTATAGATAATAATAAATGCAACCTTAAAACAGCTGATGGACAGAGTACTGTTGCATGAAGTCACCAATACATACCTGTCTGCAATAAACGGTGGCTGTCCAGCAAAGCACAGGTCTCTGACAAACTCATTAACACATTCATTATGCACTTTCTTTTTATTAAAGCGTGGGTAAAAGCTGCATAAATGGATTGCTTGTCTCTCAGTTCACTTTACTGTTTTAGTTTAATGTGTTGCTTATTTTTCAGAATATTCTTTTATTGTCAACTTAAACATGTACCACAATGCAGCAGTATTTGAAGATATCAGGTGTTAAAATGAAAATGCAAGTTTGCTTTAACATGTGCAGCCAATGGAAGTCCAGAACATGAAGATGTATTTAGTTTTTTTGTTAGCTGCAATTGCTTTAAGAAAAGTGGTCTGAAGGATTGAGCCATCACACCCAATCAGTTTGGAAGTCCCTTATCCTCCTCCTTCAGTGTTCTGCTTCCCCAGATAGTTAAACGGCTCCCTATCTTGTCCAGCTGCGTTCCCCCAGTTATAAGCGCTTGAGGGAGATTCCGTGATACACTTCAGTTCAGTGTGAAGTCTGCCATAGACTGACATCATTGCTTAATTTCACCATGCAGTGACCTTGCGTTGTTCTTCAATAAAATAACAGCCCTTCGCTAGACTTAATGTGGGCGTTTGGACAAAAGATTTTCACAGAAGCAGTGTTGACGTTTTCTGATGTCAATTAAACTGGAGCATAAGAGAGGCCCGAAGCACCCTTAACAAGGTTACCCTTAATCATCCCCCCCTCATTTGCTGAATTTAAAATTCTGTACAAGCTTTTGTACAAGAGAGCTGGCTGTAATAGAGAGAATTTATCAGATTGCATTCAAATAGAAGGGCTAAGAGACTGGGTCTTTACCAGGGCTGATAACATGATTATCATCATCTTTGTTTCTGTCATTGGCCCACCCAGAATTGTTCTGCGATTGGTGGTACAGTCTGTGCTGCCTAATCGAGATCCTGATAAAAATCAGGATTGCTGCTTAAAATGTTATATAACCCAGGGAGACGGCTTTTTCCCATTGCTGTTTGTGTTGCTTAATTGGGACGTCACTTTGTTTAGCTGCTTTACAGCATTTTCAAATGATGAACGGAGATCGTTTTTCAGAGCAGTACAGTGACTTAAGTGATTACGCTGTGACTTGCGTAATTGCGTAAACTAGTGGTTTTTGCCTCCCCTGTCATCTGGCTGAGAAGTTTGAACCGTGGAAGGAGCTGGAGTTTCCTGTGGTTTTTCATGCTGCTGTGGCAAAGAAATTTGGTGTGCCAACATCGCAGGTGTCTCGTCTTGTGAAAGGTAAAGAAACCGCTCACAATTCACTCATATTTCAAGTGACGCATTTAACATTTACTGTACTGCAGTCATGTTGTAATGTGTTCAAATTTCATTTAGAAACAAACAGTACAAAATACTTCTCTCCTGCATGTTGTATATTATTAATGTAGTGTGATTTAAGGTCCTTTTAAATTCCTCGCTTATTCAGGATATCTGTCTTCAATAAACTAATGCTGGTTCTGTTATCCTGAGAAATGATGTGATTTAGGCACAACAATTGGTCTTTATAGTATGTTTTGTCTTAACCTGTGTGTGCCAGGTATTAGGAAGACAGCTGTTCACCTGTACAGGATATAACATGACAGGAACTTGACGACTTGAATTTGAAAGCATAACATTCTCGTTGAGTCTCTGATCCAGAACATCATCTATAAAAGGAAGACATTCTTCCAAGCTAGATTGCGGTTTTACACATACAAGCAAGCCTCTTAGAGCACACCTCTCACTGTGAGCAAACTGGTAGGTTGACATGGCATTGGCACAGCTGTTCTTCCAGTGCACTAATTGCAGATAAATGCATGTGTCACTTAAATGCATGGGGCTTTGTTTACTATATTGAAACAATTTTTAAAGATGTGTTTAAAAATGCGATGCATTAGTCTATAAAAGAAAATATTATTATCCCTGTGCTGCAATAATTGCCAATCTATCACAGAGGTTAAGAGCCCCTGTATCCTAGAGGCAGACCTGGGTGAAGCTCGCTCTGCCGTCCTTTAATGACTATGTATTAAATACTGTAAATCTTACATCGGGCAGACAAAGACAAGAAAATGAAGTTTGAAAAAGGGTAGCACTAAAAACACCTGTGCCACGTTCCCGCTGCAGACACCCATTTCACGCTATCATCACCGACATTTTGAGTAAGACGGTGTTTTGAGATCAATGTGTAGAATGGTCGTTTTCAACTGGGGGTACCTCTAAGGGTCATAGGGGGTATGCAGGGGTATTTGATACCATCACAATACTTTTGGATCTTATGTTCCTTACATGTTAAATTGCTGCCAAATTAATTTATATTTCTGCTGAAAACAAGTTCCAGTGCATTAAAAATGGTAATTGCCACCGTGTGGATGGGCGGTGGGTAATTCACTGACTCAGGAGACAGACAGGTGAACTTGACAACACCGCACAGGTGCCCAGTTTTATTTTAGGAGTGTGTTGGGTTTCTTTAGCCCGCAGAGGGCGCTGTTGGTCCGTGGTCTGCTTACCAACTATGGTAAACAGAACCACAGGAATACCAAGCAATGGTAAACAGTCCAGGCGCGCTTGCAGGTGCTTCAAAACAATATTGCAAAAAATATTGCACAAAGAAACAGGGAAAATAAAACAGTAACAAAACTACAAAGAAAAGGTGCTGCACTTGGAAGCGATATCCCGGTCGCCGCTACCCGTGCGACCCGGATCACCGACCTACGCTGCCGGCTAACTAGCCTGCTCGGCTACAATATTCCGGGGTCTGCCCAAGGGTTCCCCGCCCTCACTGTCTCGCTCTGAAACACCGTTTCACTCTCTCCCGACTGGTTCTCGGTTCTGGGCCGGCGCTTCCACAGTCTCGTGCGTCTAAAAGGGCAGACCTGAGGAAACAGCATAGAATTAACTTATAGGGCTAACAATCTCCCCAAGACTCACCTCCTAGCCATTCAGAGAGGGGGAAAGTCCACACACCCACTTTCCCACCTCCCTGTGTCACTGCCATGACTCACAGGCGGTTGTTGGACGACTGCTGCCCTCTTCGTGCAGCACTGTGAACATGCCAGCAGAGTCAGCACAGATCTCCCCCCCTACACACCGACTATAAAATTAAAATAAAACTGG
The DNA here is from genome assembly GCF_017654505.1 of Polyodon spathula. Lineage (NCBI taxonomy): Eukaryota > Metazoa > Chordata > Actinopteri > Acipenseriformes > Polyodontidae > Polyodon > Polyodon spathula. The sequence continues at coordinate 18,226,892 of NC_054541.1, read as the reverse complement.
TAAGAAAGTGTAACACTTAGTGTAAAAGACACCATTTTCTTTATTTCTTACATATAAAAAGAGAACTCTGGCGTTTGCCAGCTTCAAAGCATTCCAATTACTAGGAATCTCTTAATTCTTATATACAACAAAATAACACAAATACTTCCCCTGAAGCAGACTTTTTAGAACTAGGCCAGATGTTTTACATACAGGGGTAACTTAGAAGTGTTCCAAAAATGTGAGCAAGGAATGAAAAAATGAAACTCTCGGAAGCGGATTCACAACGTTCCTTTAAGAAATGACTTGATGAGGTTCTTACTTGGATCAGTAAACAACCAAATGACCTCCTCTTGTTTGTAGCATTTCTAATGTTCTTAAAGTCACATACAACATAACACCTCCTTGAATTTATACTGTTCAAATATTTTAGAAAGTAAAACAAGTAAACACAGGAGTATAATCCTAAACTAGACTAGCCTGATTGATTCATGTACACTGCAAAACATTTATTTAAAAACAAAACAAAAAAATCACAAATTTTAGATTTTGTTTTTGCAAGGCTTGCTGCTGTGGCATTTGCTCAAAGCATATTTTGCAATTTGAGTATATCACTTTACTCAAAGACCAAAGAAGCCATCTCCTCTTTTGCGTTTCGTTCTTTCCTTGTTTGATATTTTCCATTCGCACTTTGGTTAAAATAATTTGTTCAAAGACCGAAATAACCTTTCATTTTTGTTCTTTGTTAACTTGTAAATGCTCAAAATTCGCAAAATGGTTATTTTTTTCAGTGATGTCAGCATTGAGCAGGAGATCATTCACAATCCGGAGCAGAGCAGTTTCAGTACTGTGATGCGGCCGGAAACCAGACTGTAGAGATTCAGGCAGATTGTTGTCCGTGAGATGTTTCATCAGCTGACTGGCTACAAGAGTTTTTGAGAGAAAAGGGAGATTGGAGATGGGACGAAAATTAGATAAGTCAGCCGGGTGTAGGGATGGTTTTTTGAGTACCGGTGTAACTATGGCAAGCTTGAGGGCAGCAGGAACCGAGCCAGAGTCCAGGGACAGGTTGAGAGTGTGCATAATGGAGGTAGCAAGATCAGAAGCACAGAGACGGACAAGGTTAGTTGGCCAGGGGTTCAGGGGGCACGTGGCAGTAATTGATTTCAACATTAAGCTGGAAACATGTGCAATGGGGAGAGGGCAGGAGGAGCAACTGAAGGAGCATCAAGGTGGTCAAGTAGCAGATTGGGTTTGTGGTGGGCGAGTGTAGAATTGATGTTGTTGATTTTGTTCCGAAAGAGGAGAAATCATGACAGGTAAGAGAGGAGGATGGACAGGAGTTGGATTGGTCGATGGCTGGATGTAGGATTTAGTCAATGGTCTTAAAGAGATCATTGGGTTTACTGTGTCCCGTATTTATGATTTCAGAGAAATATTACATCCTGTAACGCATGCCTGTAGCTCGCGAGATGGTTGGTCCAGATCTCTATGTGAACCGTTAGTCCACACAACCTCCACTTGCACTCAAGCTTGTGGGAAGCAGATTTAAGCAGTCGAAGTTCGAGGCTGTGCCATGGGCAGTATTGATCTTTCTTGACGGTTTTGATTGTAAGTAGGGCAACAGCGTTAATGATATGAGTAAGGGTGGCATTGTAGAGGGTCAAGGCATCATCAACTGAGCATGGGAAAGTACCAGTTAGAGGGGATGCAGAGACACATTCTGAGGGTTTCAGAGGATTCAGCAGATTCTTGGGACATAAGGAGACAATAGTATCAGTAGTGGAGGAAGGAGCAGCGAGATTAATATTAGCAGGGTTTAAGAAATGGTGAGAGAGAGAGACATCTGAGACAGAGACTGGAGACATAAAGGTCCCTGGTGATGAGCAGATCCAGGGTGTGTCCTCAGGTGTGAGTGGGGACTAGACAGATTGAGAAAGTTCAAGACAGTCCTAGGAGTAAGATTTTGTCGGTAGGAGCGCAGACGAGGGAGAGGAATTCTGAAAACTGTGCAATAAAAGCAGAGTTGCAATTAGGTGCATGGTAGTTAACAGCAAAGGTGAGGGGCATGGGAGAGGTGAGCTTAATGGCGAGATCGTGCATAATCTCGTGGTTCTCGTGCATATTGGGCGAGAGCACTATGAAATGAAGCTGAGTGGTTTCCGTACAGTTTGGGCGAGAGCACTGTGAAGTGAAGCTGAGCGGTTCTTGTGCAGTTTGGGCGAGGACACTGTGAAGTGAAGCTGAGCGGTTCCCTTACAGTTTGGGCGAGGGCTCTGTGAAATGAAGCTGAGCGGTTCTCGTGCAGTTTGGGCGAGGGCTCTGTGAAATGAAGCTGAGTGGTTCTCATACGGTTTGGGCGACAGCACTGTGAAGTGAAGCCGAGTGGTTCTCGTGCAGTTTGGGCAAGGGCACAGTGAAGTGAAGCTGAGCGGTTTTTGTACAGTTTGGGCGAGAGCGCTGTGAAGTGAAGCTGAGCGGTTCCCGTACAGTTTGGGCGAGGGCACTGTGAAGTGAAGCTGAGCAGTTCCCGTACAGTTTGGGCGAGGGCATTGTGAAATGAAGCTGAGTAGTTCTCATACAGTTTGGGCGAGAGCACTGTGAAGTGAAGCCGAGTGGTTCTCGTGCAGTTTGGGCAAGGGCACAGTGAAGTGAAACTGATCGTTTTTTGTACAGTTTGGGTGAGAGTGCTGTGAAGTGAAGCTGAGCGGTTCCCGTACAGTTTGGGCGAGGGCATTGTGAAGTGAAGCTGAGCAGTTCCCTTACAGTTTGGGCGAGGGCATTGTGAAATGAAGCTGAGCGGTTCTCGTGCAGTTTGGGCGAGAGCACTGTGAAGTGAAGCTGAGCGGTTCTCGTACAGTTTGGGCGAGAGCACTGTGAAGTGAAGCTGAGCGGTTCTTGTGCAGTTTGGGCGAGAACACTGTGAAGTGAAGCTGAGCGGTTCCTGTACAGTTTGGGCGAGGGCATTGTGAGGTGAAGCTGAGCGGTTCTCGTGCAGTTTGGGTGAGAGCACTGTGAAGTGAAGCTGAGCAGTTCCCGTACAGTTTGGGCGAGGGCACTGTGAAGTGAAGCTGAGTGGTTCTCTTGCAGTTTGGGCGAGGGCTCTGTGAAGTGAAGCTGAGCGGTTTTTGTACTGTTTGGGAAAGGCCACTGTGAAGTGAAGCTGAGCGGTTTTTGTACAGTTTGGGTGAGAGTGCTGTGAAGTGAAGCTGAGCGGTTCCCGTACAGTTTGGGCGAGGGCATTGTGAAGTGAAGCTGAGCAGTTCCCTTACAGTTTGGGCGAGGGCATTGTGAAATGAAGCTGAGCGGTTCTCGTGCAGTTTGGGCGAGAGCACTGTGAAGTGAAGCCTAGCGGTTCTGGCTGCTCAAACTGTGAAAACGCCTCTTCTTTAATAAGAGACACCCTTCACATGACGTATTAACTTCTATAAATCACACAAATGAAGCTTGCGTTCAGCTGTGGCAGTAAATTCTGGTTTAGATGAAGATATCGCTTGGTATCTCGGCATTTTATAAATGCACCCTGCTTTTCAAATTAATTTCTGCTCAGACATGACATACGCGTTACAGCTCCCAACGTGGTCGCTGCCGATCAAACTATCGTGCCTCAGGGTGAATTGTTTGATTATCTCATGAGCATTCAGATCTATGCATTGACCTATATGGTGAGAGAGGGGAGGGAGATTAATGTAGAATATGTCACTGTAGACAAGATACTAGACACTACCACCAACCAGACCACACGATACCTTGGATCTACGTGACATACAGTATTCACCCTCTGGGATGATAGCACCAACAAGAGACAGAGCATTTGGGTAACTTAACCGTCCTCCTCCAGTTGTGAAATAGTTCAGAATCTACTATCAATAGTACTTGTTCCTCCAATATCCAATCTGTGGCAGTAAATTCTGGTTTAGACGAAGCTACCGCTTGCTATATCAACATGTTATAAATGCAGGGTAGGAAACAACCTCCGTAAATATGGAGGCTATGGAAAGTGTGTCTACAGTGAGCACCTTTATGCCCTGTGGAGATTTTTAAAACAAAGGAAAATTGGTGTAGTTACATTAGGTGTAGACCTCTCGTTAAGCATAAATACTCTGCATTCCAAAATACTCTCTGCTACACTATTAATGTCCTGTAACATAATGGTCTATGTACAATTGTGATGAATTTTACACATTAAAACAATTAACATTCCGTCATAAAAATAAATACAAATGACTGCTGTAACCTTGCTCAAATACCAAGAGAAATTATATGGGTATTCTTGTATTTATAATAAAAGTGAATGCATTCGAAAGAGATGCTCTCTTTGTGACTGCAAAATCTCTTACAGCTTTAAATGGCAATACGCAAGAAACATACTCTCCAGGTTTAAGAGAAAACTAAATTTGACTATAGAACGCAGCATTTGCTTTGCACGAGACCACAAAATATACCAAATTTGAGACCAATATTTGGGATCCCTAAATATTGAACATTCATTATTCTGAATGTCCGTACCTAAGGGCTGTCTGGCTGACGGTAGCTCGGGTAATTTCAAATGAAAAATGTTCGGTATACTGAAGGAAAGGACCGAGGAGGCTAAACCAGATATATTATATATATATACATCGAGATATATATATATATATATATATAATATATATATATATATATATATATATATATCGGAATCTACACTAGGTGCATTGCAATAGTACGCCGGTCGTCAAAAACCCAGGCTGGTCTACTGCCACAGACCCTGAATAATACATGCAGGAATTCATTATTAAAAACAAAAGGGCTTTTTTTCTTTGAAATTTCCGTAATATTTTCTTCTGAGAAGCTAGTGTCAGGTTCATTCAAATTTAAATAGTGAAGTTAATATGATGATACATTTTACAAAAGGTGCCGGGTTTTTGGTTTGTTTCTGTAACTAATTTCAATGTCATTTAAAATGAGCTACTGATATTCCTGCAATAACTTTTTTACCACAAAATGGCAAGCAGGGTAGGGGAAGAACTTGCAGTATGCTTTCTGATTAGTTGTGTACACAAAAGGCTAAGCTGTGGAAAGATGAAGAAAACAGAAACCAATATGCTATACATCAATGTAAAATTGGAAATGATTACGGGCAAGTGCATTTTTATGTTTAGGAATGTGCATGACTATTAAGGGTGCTAAAAAAGGTGCCAATTTAGAAGCTTTGGTCATCATTTCTACTGGATTAGAGGAGCTGCCGGGCATTGTGTGTCTGGTTGTCAAGTCTTAAATGCTGTATGCATTGCTGAATTTTCCAGAAAGTTGATAAAGGGCTTTTTTTCACCCTGAAGAGCAGAATTAGACTCTTTTAGTTGTGTCAATATCCAAACATTTTAAAATTTAAATGACGACAGTATTTAGTCACGCATTTAAATTAAATCAACACCACTGAGTGTGTCAGAATCTGAGGGTGAATGGAGTCTGTGTGTTTTTAGATATGTCTAGATTAAAGCTAATTATTCATTGACTTCTTTCCATGTTTACATTGAAAGCACGGTTAGTCCAGCTGTAGTGACTGCAGGGCAATTAAGTTGAAGCTGTCTGAAGTTGTGCACAGTTATTATAGCAAAGTGATACAGTCATGCAGTGCCCTGAAATGGCAGATGATTTGTGTGCGACAATGTGGAATCTAATATTAAACATGTAAACTAGATAAGAACGCCTGCTTGGGTTTACAATGTAAGTCAATGTGGTTTGCACTTTCCCCCTCTCCCCCTCCTAGACTGGCTTGTGGACTGTAAAATAAATGAAATATAAGATACTTATACTGTATATAGTATATTTTTAAAGTATTTACTCCAGTTTACTCAAGCAAGCCTACACACTCTCTTAACAGTGTTCAGCTAATCAGAGGTTTGCTACCTATAGTATGCTGGCGACCACTCAGAATACAATACAATACATTGTTAGGCATTTGCCATGTGAACTCAGTCGTGCATAAAAACAACACTGGTAGACAGTCTGCAAAGAGTAGATGAAACTCAATGGGCCTGCTTTTGAAATCAATAACCTGAACTTGAATGGCTGGAAAGTTTAATCGATGGATGAGACATAACTACATTGCTGCCAACGGGTTACAGGAAGAGCCTAAAGTTTCCCCCTCGTTCTGATACGCCACCCACTCGTTATATCGTGGGTGTCGGGGTCCAATATAAATACGCTCTATATCGAGAGACCCATAGAAAAACAAATAGACTAACAAATACTGTACAACCACCCCCTCATTTTATCGGGGACATCAGGGTCCAGTATAAATCCTCTAAACAACCTGCTTTTTCTCATATTTTGTATAAAAGGCAGCACACCATTTTAATTCGTACAGTGGAGGGGAATTGCTTCTCATCAACTTCAGTCTCCAATTCATTTCATGAGCCTTCCTCTCCTTTCTCAAATGCACAAACCTGCTGTATTGCAAGAATCTATTCTCAACATAGGAGGTTTGTTGCTAGGGAGCTGACGTCACTGCCTTTTGACTTTTGCTAGTGCACTGCTGCCACACGTAAACACCCCTCTTTAGCAAGTAGATATTTAATTTGCTTTGTGTTATTGTGCAATACGTGTGTATTTGATAACAGTACAATATTAATGCTTTGTTTTTAATTGTTTTGTCTACTGTTGTTTGTGATGTGTAATACAAAATAAAATGAACAATAATTCTAAGTGCCTATGTACATTGCAGCTAAGGCATGACAGTTAAACAGTAAAAATGGGCTCCAGGACCGTGATATATCCGAATCCGCAGTATAGCAAGGGGTGATATAACAAGGGGTGGGTGTATTTTGAGGCCCCCAAAGCACATGAAGACTGCACCCCCATTATAACTCTGCTTAGTTTATTAAACTATGTTGGTAAGCTGTATAGTCTATGGAGGGTAGGTACTAGTCTTCTAGTCTGTAGGTCATTTTGAGTTATAACTATATGAAAATCTTCTTGACTTGTTTACTAAGCAGCTGAGGGCTTTTGAGCAATCAACTAAATTTAGCGGTTGCCCCTTGGCATTTTAAAGGGAATGGTGGTGGAAACCTGGCACAGTTTAATGAGATCATGCTCATAACAGAGGAATATCAAAGCAGTCATTGTCTATGAGAACAACGGGCTAATCAGTTTAGCAGTTGTTTCTATTAATAAAGCAGAATTTAGGATTGTGGATATTGGTTTTATTGTTGATAACAACATTCCTTTGTTTTTGTGTGTTGCATTATGGAGAACTTATTTGTAAAAGGTCCAGAGTAGCCATGGCCAGCATAAGTTGTTTTCAGCCATTGCAACTGCTTTAAAATCTACCAATAAAGTGTTTAGGATGTATATGTATTATAGTTTCTGTGTATCATTTTCACAATTGTAATGAGTTTAATGGTCTCAACATTAGTACACATAATGGAGCACACCGCTTATTAAAGGTTGTTTTGTAAGTTTTACCATGCTTTTCACGTGATCTTGCTATGCATTTACCTCAGTTTACCATGGTTTGTCATGTGTTTTAATATACCATACCAACAGGCTTTATGCTTTAGACCACTTCACTATGCTTTTACAGTGATAAACTTCTATAAGGGACAATTTGGCACAGTTCAGAACAATTGACGGACTCTCTGCTTGAGAGAATATCAGGGCCTCAGGACAGAAAGTGGGTTTCCATCCAACTTTTAAACTTGGAAAAATCCTTGTCGATTGAAAAAAAATACTGTGTTTATCTGGATGGATTTTTTTTTTTAAGCATTTCTCATTGTTTATTTTAACCAGTTTAGCCTGGTGCATCCCCAGTCTTTTCCAGAACCTCTGGTGAGAGGAGTGCCCGAGGCCCTCCGATTGACCGACCCCCACTACCTTTGCCCTCGCTGCTGGGGCCGCAGTCCTAACACATGAGGACAAATAAGTCAGCATGTGAGAGGCTCAGGGGAGTAATAAGAGCTGGACGAATTCCTTACCCTCGCGCCGTACAACAGCGGTTCTCCACTGGGGGGCACGGTGAGCATTCTAATAATACAGTAATTATAGTAATAAAAGAAAAATCTAAAATGTCTAAATGCAGTCAAATGAGTGTATGATAGGAGCCTGCTGAAGAATTTGCAGTGTATTTAAGTTTAACAGAAATCACATATTCTGCTACAGTACACTCTTTTCCTGAGGCTGGCCAAGTCTTGTCACAGTTCTCATTGAAAATCAGGGAAGGTTGCCAGTGTTCTGGTCAGTGTCCTACCCTGTCACAGAGGCAGGACATTGAATTATTGTTCATAAAGGTTCAAATAAAATACATTTATCCTTAATGAAACAGCAGCAGATCTTCAACCCAGATTTATGTCAAGTCATCTCAGTAATTTAATCCCAGGACTGAATGATTTGAACGATTCAATTACATTTCTTCAGGCTACTGTGGCAGAAATATAGGAATATAATGAAGATTTGCAGTTCATAAGATCCTAAATGCAAAAAGGGGAAGTTTATTGTGGAAGTAATGTCAAAATTCACATAGGAAGATGTGTCTTTATCAGTGTGGTACTGGTTATTGGAATAATTGGTTACATAAACAATTACTGATAATGATAAACTAGAAATCCATTTCTTTCTGTGCTATTTTACATAAAGTTGAAATAAATCACTTACAATTTAAGATAGTTATCACAGAAGGGACTTGATTGTTATTAACGTAGTTTAACGTGAATTTTACATTTGTGCCTGTTCAGGAAACTGCCTGCGGATAACGAACGAGCCATGCAGAACACATTTAGGCTGCAGTATTCGCAGTAAAAGAACATGTACTTAAAAACATGTGAATGGTTATCAGTGCTGATTTCACCCACCAATTCTACTGCTTTTTTATGTAGATGAATAGTTTTAAAGAGCTCAAACACAGGGATCATTGAAGAAACAATTAGATCTGCACTGGGACTAACCTTGATGACCAAGCCAGCATCTTCTTAGTTCCAACCTTAATTTCGTGTTGGTTATATAGCTGTTTGCTACTTTTCCATAATGTTGTGCTATCTTCTATTTCCACACAGCTAAATAACCCTCTATTTAATCAATATCCATTTAGAATCCTGTTCTCATGTCCAGTGCTTGGATTCCGGTATAGTATCAGATATTAAGGGTGATGTAGCTGTTTCACACTGAGTTGTGGCTTCGGTAATGTCAGTCTCAAGCGAAGGCAATAATGAACCAAGCGGAGATGCGTGCATGAGACATTTCCAACCTTGTACAAGTAGTTGCTTGGCTTAGCTCCAAGGATGGGCAACTGAAACATACTTTATGATATAATACTGAGATTACATTTGTTTTTGTTCTTGAAGAAATATTAGAACGCAAATAAATTTTATATTATGTGTTCCTAGCAGAACAATACTGTGCCCCAATAAACAGCCAGTTTTGACTGCAGACATTACAGCTATTTATCTAATAAGTGAGATCATGTTTGAGTCAGTGTAGCCTGCACACGTGGGCTGGAGGGTTTTAATAACCCAATACGCTGCTGCAAGCTTTTCTTTTCGTTGATTTTAGGTACAAACCCAGTGTGTGTTCCATCTTGTAAACAGGAAAAAACATGCAACCCATCCATGATGCACCCTGAATCACAAATCACGGTTAACCCTTTTGTTTAGAAATTGGCAGGGATGGGGTTAATTTCCCCTACCTGTCTGGGTTTATTATGTTCAGGTGGCTGGGGTTGATTAATTGATTAAATGATTAACTTAATTAACGATCAATCAGCGCCCAGCCACCTGACATAAAAGGAGGCCTCTGATTGTCATTTGAGAGGAGGGAGCTGAGGAAGCAGGTTGGTGGGTTTTTTTGATTGTTTGTATTTTTGATTGTTTGTATTTTTGAAATTTTGAATCCAGTGAAGTCATCGCCCAGCCTGGAAACCTTATTTTTTTGCAAGTTTTGCTGCTTGGCCTTTTGTTATTTGTGTTTAAATACTGATATTTTTGCCCTTGTGCACTTTATTTTTGTGTTTATTTATAATAACACTAGTATTTTTTTGAACTGCAGTCTGTCTCTGGGCCTCTATCCACTTGCCAGCCTGCCGCACCTTTATATGCATCATGCACATGATGTTAAGATCTTTTTTTCCTAGTTTTATCCTATTCTAATCTCTGCCTGTGTTACCAACACATACATGGTAATACCATAAATGTCCTCCATAGGAAATTACTTGGGGAATAGCTGTCATAATTTGAGATTTAGTAAATGTGTGCAGGTACCAAAGACATGTGCATAATTGTTAAGTTTCTGAGTGAGGTGCCATGATCAAAATTCATGTCCACTACTGACTGTGTTTTTGATTTCACTGCAGCCTAGTCGATGGATATGCACATAATTCGCTCATTTGTTCCATAGCTGTGAGCATGCTGCCAGATATCAAGCACTGTGATCATTTGCTGCCTCCTATTAGTGTAGCTGGTGAAGTGAAGTGCATGATCAAAGCCTAGATCTCAGCAGTCTTTAAAAAAAAAAAAAAAAAAAGCTCTCTATAAACATCAAGCTTCATTAGCAGTGTTTAGTGACTCAGCACACACAGGTAGCCATGCCCCAGACTGTTTTCAAAAATATTTTTTGTTTTTGTGAATATTAAGTAAGGGATAATGACATTGAGGGGCATGCCCTATCAATGCTGTTATCACTTTTATATAGAGAAGCTGTCTGAATATCTCTTACCTGTATGTCTACAGTTGAGTGAGATTGAAATTGGAAAATGATTTATTGCTAATCATTCAGTAACAAACAAGACACAACCAATGTAGGACCATCAATCAGGCAAAGACATCATATACATTGTGACATGAAGAGCCCTCTTTTCACTTGTGAGTATAAAACTGTCCAGTTTAATATAGAAGACATCAGTATAGTACAGTAGACGTAACTAAAGCAGGCTAAGGGATTGACACAGTTCAGGCTCCAAGGCAGGATAAAACATTCTTGTGTGCCTTAATAGACTGGCTATAAGACCAAATGAAGATAGAGAGAAACCCTCAAAGACTATAAAAATGAATTGATGTTTACCATGATTATTTCACTAGCAGACTTTCATTGAAATACTGAAGTGGTGAAGGGCCCTTATCCAGTTATGTACACTAAAGGAGAACATTGTAATGGATACTCCATTGTGATCTGAATACTCAGAAACAACCCTATTCTCTTAAATGACTCTCTCAAGCCTTCCAGCAGACTGGAACATCATACAATCAGATCAAAATGAAAGGTGATGGTTAAAACGCACAAGAATCCAACAGTTTTATTGAGCAGTTATGTGAATAAAGGAGAGGACAAGGTATAGGGTAAGCTGGGCTGTGTGTAAAGTATAGCATTTTTTTGCGAATCGAAGTGTATGTATTTTTTTATTTTATACAACAACTGCTTAGTGTTTGACACTGCTGAACATTTAAGCAGGTCTCATTTTGGAATGCTTTTATTCAGAAAACAGAATTAGGAATTGGGCGGTTCCAAATAACTGTTGCAAGCAGGACTGGATCTTTATCTAAGGAAAGTAATTCTCTGAATTGAGCTGTTTAATTTAGGTTTGAACATACTTCCGCATTCATGGGCTACCTACAGTACTCAATGGAGTATTCATTGTTTCTCTGGTTTATTTTAGGATAAGTGTAGGCATTAAAAATGGTACGCGTAGTCATGAAAATATAATTCATATATTAAAATATGAACTATAGAGTTAATAATCCATCACTGACTTCTGTTCTTTTTTCTGAAGAATGAAGAAACCATGTTATCGTGGAATAGCCTTTTGAAGGCTGGATGACAGCTAAGAGTATAAATTGGCATAGTCACTAGAGATGCATTACATGTTTTTTTCCCTAAGCTAGAGTGGTTATGGGAAAATAATATCTCTAGTATCTCTTTAGATACCCATTTCCGTGTAGCGCCTCCACAGTTCTGTTTTTCCAGGAATTACATTCACTGATACAGTAAAAAAGTATAGATATAGCTTTTTTCTTTATTTCATATAATTTTGAAATCGCCAACCAAGCAGATTTCTCATGTACTGTATGTAGCATTATACTCATTAAAACTTCATAAACATGCACCAAAATTTAAAATATTTATGTCTGGTAATGGTTAAGTTTTTGTGTCCAGTTTAATGACTGATATGCATATTGTCAGTTTAGATCAAGTGCTGATTTGCTTTAATCTTTTAATTTTTCTATCAGGATTAATTTGTGTACGCCTGTGACAAAGTGGCTGAATGGGAACAGGTGCAGGAGTGATGCAGTGTGGTAATTAAACAGACAGAGCCTTGTAATGGAATAGCCTAGTTTGGAACAGTGAACTTTATTTTATATTCCAGGTCTGGTGACCTAAACAGCAATCCCCCGACCGTACACAACAATGTGTACTGCATGGGGTAAACAATAACGGACTGCAGACCCAACTAATAAACACAATGTCTGACCCACAATAATACATGCACAGTCTCCAGCCCTTGGTGTGTGCAGTAGTGCTCATGGTGGGTGATACAGTTTATTTACTGAATAGTGGTGAAGTGCCGTTTCGGCTTAGTGCTGGCCCTTGGTGACAGCTCCGGAACTGTGTGAGCTGTCTGGTAATGTGCAAGACAAGACAAGACAATTACAAGACAAAACATTCACTGTATTTTTTTCCATATGGAATGGGGTCTCTCACAGTCCTTCTCATTTTATTTAAAAAAAACAGTGCGAAGGAACAGATTACTATTCTTTGTCCCCTTTTATGCTGTCACACATGACCCCTTGTTAAACGAGTGCAACCGCCTCTCCAATCTATGGCTGCAGTGTTTCCCTTCCGGGTCAATGCGTTATTGCAACAGAGTCTCGTCCCCTTCCTGGCTGGCCGATTCCCTTGAACACTGGGAAAGAACTGTCAGGCCAGCCCATCCAAGGAACTCTGTTCTCGCTGCTTAGCGCCCCGATTTTGAAATCGCAAAAGGAAAATTATTCTGATCATATTGACCTTATAGGAGACGTGTTGTATGGCCATTGTATGGCGTGCCTGTGCAGGGGTTGGGTGGTTTTGATGGTATCAGACAGGAAATTAACAAAACGATTCAGCCATAAATAATGGATAAAGCATTTAAAAACCCTTGAGCGTATAATTGGATATTTCATCACAGCTTTCTGTTCTGTTGATCAGAGTACGTTTTTTTCCTGTGGAAGGTTTTTAAAGCAGAGACTTAATGTTCATAATTCACTTAGGTTCTGTCCTAAGGATGATGCATACAAATGAAGTAATATCTGATGAAGATACCTTGCAGATGGAGATACTGACACTCTTATTAAAGAGTTGAAAAGGTAATGAAGAAGTCAGATACTGGGATCTATATTAATATTAATGATTTAAGTAACAGAGGAAATAAATACAGACACTCTTTAACTGTGTTAATTTTGCTGGTGTTCTTAATAACATCATTAAGAAACAGGGAGGTCTGTGAAATAGCAGGTTTCTATTATTATTATTGTTATTAATATTTATTTGGCAGACGCCGTAATCCAAGACGATTTACAGTGGTTACTGGACAGTAAAGGGTTAGAATGGAAGATTAATATTTAAATACAGTATAGTTTGCAGTAACTAACTGCAAATGATTCTACTAAAATACAATATGAAATAGGATGCAACAAGTTAGGATTACAACAAGTTAGTGCAATAGTGAAAGGTTAGTGCATCAGCTGAATGCGTTGACCAGCTCCTGCAACAACTGGACCTGCACAATGAAACTTATGTATAAAACTCATTTTCATTCCAATGTCCAATATGCAACTGGACATTCCCTTATAAAAGTTTACCAAAGTACATTTTCCCATTAATGTTGTAGTTTTCCCATGGTTATATTATACTTTTACCATGCTTTCACTCTGGTTTATTACACCTTGCTATGCTTTTATTATGGGAAAACTTTATTATGAGTTACACAAAGGTCAAAGATCTCTAAGCATCACTGTGACAGAGAAAGAATGAATCTTGGTTATGAAGTGCCAATAAGGGAACATGTATAAATTCTTACAAGGGATTGTCAATAAACCTAACTAACATTACACCTCATACCTACCAAATCAACATGGTTTAAACTTTCTTGGATTACACTGCATCAGTCATCCTAAAAGCTGTGCCCATTGTAAATATTGTGCCTCAATACTGATGCAGTTCTGGAGGAACTAACGTCATTCAAATCTGTTACTGTGTTCTGTCAGTCTGTGTTGGTGACAAGTCTGTTTTGTTTTGTCATTTTGTTGTATATTTTGGAATAAACAGTTGGTTAAATGTCAAGAGAGCAAAACGATCAAGCCCTCGACCTCATGAGAAATACACTCTGTATTATATGATTAATAGTATTTAAATAAAAGAGCTAAAAATTATTTGTATACTGTATCGTACCTAATTTTAGTACTGCACCCCCTTCATTTTGATAACTTTTAAATGAAGGGCACTTAGATCACAGGGAAATATGTTTTATAGCCTGGTTTTTCCAGGCTGCAACATACTTTGTACAGGGGCTGCCAAGTGTGCCGAGGCATCTGGAAGGCAGGTTTGTGCCTGCGTGCTGACAGCACAATAGGAGACTGACTGAAGCTGCCCAAATCCTCTCCCTCTGGAGACCTGCACAGTCAGATGGGATAATATTCATACAATTCCTCAAAGGCTGGATTAAGCCAAGGAATGAAGTCTGACAGGCTGCTGCTTTAGTTGAGCACACATGATGTGCTGTGTGACAGCTGGTGCGGCATGGTGATTTTACAGCTAGCTGCTTACGCTGTGCTGAGATAGCACTAAACAACTGTGTTGAAAGGAGGGATTCTTGTATTTGCATGCCAATGTGGCTGACAACCCATATGATTCCAACACGATCGCAGGTCTACGGGTTCACAAACAATTTCCAGTGTCAGCTACTGATGATGCAATGATAATGTTGGCATTGTGATATATATACACATATACAATAGTACTACAGGGCGCATTGAGTATGCTAGGAGAGATGAGGCTTTTGAGTGGGTAAAATCTGAGACACTGGATATGCCCTGTATTATAACATCTACTATAACTTGTTATTGAATTTAAAGAACAAGTAGTTTAAAAATATTTAACCTTTCCCTTTCCTTTTAATGGTGTTTGCAAATATGTACAGTGGTTTTGAGTTTTGTTGATCCAATACTTCTCTTTCTGCCTTTACCTTATCTGGTGAATTCTTCTTAGGAATGATCAGGAATACTAAGCGGATACAAACATAATAATGCGATATAAGGATTTTGCCATGCACTTGGGTAATTGCTGACCCTTTCAAAAACTTTGCACCGCCTCTTACAAGGTACAAGCCATTGTAGAAACGAGTAAGAGCTGTATAAAACCACACACCTTCAGAGACCTGTCATTGGCCTCAGGGTGGCTGCTGTGGTACACTTCCTGATGTGGTGACAATTGGCTCTTGTTGAGGACAGGAGAAGGGCAAGATGGAGAAGACCCGCATAGTCAAACCCAGGGTCACTTTGTTTGGGATGCCGGAGGATGCAGTGGAAAGGATTTATTGGTAAGAACGAGAGCATTGACTTTCTCCACTATAGAGGACCATATGGCCTCTTCAGTAGCATAACTGATGTTGGCTGAGGCTTGTAACTATGTCAGCTCCTTCAAAGATTTTAAAGACTTCAATCAAACGGTGAACTTTAGAATAAGTGGCAGTTCTTCCCATTCCATTGTTTACACAGTTTGTTAAATATTTTATTTACTGTTTAGGCTAACTAAAGGTTAGTTGAAATGCTAGTGCATCTATAATAGTGTTAGCACAGTTCCCATAATTGTATTTCATTTACAAAGCAACAAAACAAAAAAAAAATACATATAGCAATGTATTTGGTTAGCAATGCAATAAATCAGTACTTTATTTGAAGTATAATTACTTTTACAAATGTATTTCAGTGTAGTGGTTTGCCCATGGAATTAGTGTTTAATTTTTGCTAACGTAAGGAAAGTAAATCACAGAAATGAATTGGGAAGAAAATGAAATATTCAAATGAGGTCTTTTAGCACATGAAAAATGCCAGGCCAGTCAAGATCAAGTTCTTTTATACATAATTTAGAGAGAGCCCTGAGAACTAACTTCTATTAATGGAACTCATGTCTCTTGGGAAGAAATGCAGACACAGTACAAATATCCTTTTTTATTAAATAACGCCATGCATTTTGTACCCCATGCACACCCATTCGCTATTTATTTCTCAAGTGTATAGTTTTGAAAGAAATCTATGTTTTAGCAAACATTCTTTTTTACATTTTGAAATATATCTGGTACTACACTAGGGATTAGAATTCCCTGGTTGCAGGGCTTGCTTTCTGATTGTCTTGCACATTCATGGTCATTTCAGCTGAAGAGTGAAATTATACCCATCCCTTTGGGGCCTTTCATATTAGTAACCAACCAGCTGCTTCCCCTAATTACTGACATTTTATGCAGCCAATGAGATGCTTGACCACAAGGACACTGCTGAGCTAAAATGAGCGAAAGAGATTTCCTGCATAGCAAGGCAAGCAAAACTACATGTGTATGTTTCCTTTGAAACTGCTGATTTAAGACTATATAGTGAATAGAAGTGCAAGCCAAGTAAGATTTATGAACGCTGGCTACAGCCACTTTAAGTAGAAGCTTGCTGGCATTTAATTGAGCCATGGCAACTCCTCCTTTTGTATAATGGTACAGCCCTGCTTAAAGCGCAGCTTGATATGAAATACCACAGTTCTCTGAAGGAATATATTTCACTTGCTGTTTTAGATGTACTTTGAATATCATGTTCTGTTTTGGTCATTGCATCCTTAAAAGTTTTAAAGCAGCACTGCCTCTAGAGAGGCTTCTGTTTCTGCCTGTTCCTTTTCACAATCAGGACTGCTATGTGACCAGAGTCAAAATTGCTTAAATATGTACAGTGCCTATAGAAAGTCTACACCCCCTTGAGCTTTTTTCACATGTTGTTGTGTCAGTGCCTCAGTTTCTTGCATTTAAATGAGGATTTTTTTCCACTTATCTACACACCGTACTTTACACTGTTATGGGGAAAAAAAGTTTTTGAGAAAAAAAATTATATATTAAAAATATAAAACTGAAAGATCGTAATGGGATAAGTCTCCACCCCTCTGTGTTAATACTTGGTGGAAGCACCTTTGGCAGCAATTACAGCTGTGAGTCTGTTGGGATAGGTCTCTACCAACTTTGCACACCTAGATTTGGCAGTATTTGACCATTCTTCTTTACAAAACTGTTCAAGCTCTGTCAAGTTCTTTGGGGAGTGTTGATGGACAGCAATCTTCAAGTCATGACACAAATTTTCAATTGGAGTTAGGTCGGGGTTCTGACTGGGCCACTCAGGGACATTTACCTTTTTGTTACTTAGCCACTCCAGCGTAGCTTTGGCTGTGTGCTTTGGGTCGTTGTCATGCAAGGTGAACATCCGTCCCAGTTTCAGCTTTCTGGCAGAGGGCAGCAGGTTTTCATCAAGGACTTCTCTGTACTTTGCTCCATTCATTTTCCCTTCTATCCCAGTCAGTCCCTGCCGATGAGAAACATCCCCATAACATGATGCTGCCACTACCATGCTTCACAGTAGGGATATTGTTCTTTGGGTGATGTGCTGTGTTGGGTTTGCGCCAAACATAACGCTTTGCATTTAGGCCATTTTAGTTTCTTCAGACCACAAAACTTTTTGCCACATGGCTACAGAATCTCCTGAATATTTTTTTGCATCCTTCAAACAGGATTCATGGTGGGCTTTCTTGAGTAATGGCTTCCTTCTTGCCACCCTACCATACAGGACAGATTTGTGGAGTGCTTGGGATAATGTTGTCACATGCAAACTTTGACCAGTCTTGGCCATAAAAGCCTGTAGTTCTTGCAAAGTTGCCATTAGCCTCTCTGATGAGTCTCCTCCTTGCTCGGTCATCCAGTTTGGAGGAACTGCCTGATCTAGGCAGGGTCATGGTGGTGCCCTACACCTTCCACATCTTAATAATCGTCTTGACTGTGCTCTAAGGAATATTCAAGGCCTTTGAGATTTTTTTATACCCATCCCCTGATCTGTGCCTTTCAACAACTTTGTCCCGAAGTTCTTTTGTAAGCACCTTGGTGCTCATGGTTGAGTCTTTGCTTTGAAATGTACTACCCAGCAGAAGGAAACTACAGGAACTGCTGAAGTTATCCTGAAATCATGTGAATCACCACAATTTAACACAGGTGGAGGCCACTTAACTTGGTGTGTGATTTTGAAGGTGATTGGTTACACCTGAGCTAATTTTGGGATTGCTATTACAAAGGGGGTGGACACTTATCCAACCAAGTTATAACCAAGTTATTTTTAATTAATTTTCTACAAATTGGATATTTCTAAAAATTCAATTCAGTTGAAATCCACCATCTATTAATGGGAGTAAATATAATCTAAGACTATTGATATGTAGATAATATATATATAATATATATTATATATATATTATATATAGTATATCTATATCTGTAATCTACATACTATATTCTATACAGACTATATTATTTCTCACAGCTATTTATCCAAAATATCGACTGTATCATGGAAAACAAGGCAGAAATGGAATTTCATACACGACCCCAATGAGTCAAAAGAGCAACACATTTGGGTCCATATTTTCAAAGTGTTTACACCAGTCTTTAATGAACTCCTATATTTTTGAAAGAGATAAAACACCAGAACACACTCATTTTAGAAAAGTAAAGGAAAACAACTAAGTTATACATTGAAAGTCCTCTTAAGCACTCTCAATGTGTTTGCCTTTTCATTTTGCCACATTAAAATGATGTGTTCTCCTTTCAACAAATAGGAAGTCTGTTTCAAAGCTTTTTTCAAAGTGTCTGCTCTAGTGCACTGATAGTGTAAGGATTATTATTTACTTTATTTAAAGAGTTGTATCAACACGTGGGGATGTGTAACGCTGTATTTAAGAACACCACCACTTGCTCATTAAATGTAGCCTTTTTCAATTTATACTACTTTTTCAAATACTTTAGAACCATAACAATATGAGTATTACATTACTGTGCTGTGTTCTTGTATTATTCACCAGATTGAGGGTGTAGTTAGCAAGTGTACACATTTATTAAAACCATTGAAAACTAATTTCAGACTTACGAGCAGGCTCCATTTCCAAGGTGTCTGTAACTCTGAAGTTCTGCTGTAATTCATTAGTGGGCTTTCCTTATAAAAACCAAGAAGTGTCTTTTCTTTCTCGACAGAAAGCAGCATTGCAATAGCGTGTTAATCACTCACTGGCCCACCACCAGCTCAGCTTAGGCCTTCGCTATTATCACATTAAGTTCATTCCTGGTCTTTTTCTTTGCCAAAACAAGTGCCTTGATGGATAACAATCATAGGGAGTGAAGGAGTACCACAGGGCTCTTGTCTTGCTAATAACTCTGATGGTAATTTGGGCTTCTCTAGAATTTTTCTGCGTAGGATTGAGCTCCTGACAAAACACTGCTGGCAGAGGAAGTTGATTAGTCCGGTAATGCTTAATTTCTAGTTTTGAGAAGTGGATTAATGCAGGAAGACATTCCTTTTTATATAACATTCAGTTCCTGTGACAAATCACTGTTGAATGGGGAAGAATAGTGAATGCTTTGTTTTGCTATTTTAAATAGGTGTATTTTGGTATACCAGTGCCTTTTGATACAGATCACAAGAAGATCACAATTAAAAGTAACAGAATTATTTTTTATGTACCGGATTCAGCGTAAAGTCATTAAAGCAAAAGCATGCATGTGTGTGGGGGCAGGGGGCATTGACTCAGGCAAGGGTGAAATTACAGGAATTATTAACAATACGCAGATAGATTACTTTTACAATTATGCATGTAAATGTAAAAAAAAAAAACCTCAAGAATTGCAGTTCATATTTATTGACTGGTGAAATACAGTTCAAAGTTGCTGCAGTATGTCCACTGCTTTGTCATTTCAAATATTTTCACAAAATAAACATTAAACTTTAAAGCTACAGTGTGCAGTGCAAAAGCACATTGTGAAAATACACAACTGTAGGTGAAAAACTCTAAAATAAGAGTCGCTACATTTAAAAAATATCTAAACACGTAAAATTTTCAGGTCACTAAAATAAATGACTTTATATAAACAATAATAAATTAACGTGGCAGTATAGTATTACAATGTTCAATACAAACTCTTACAAGCTGTTGTAGTGTCTAAAAATAAAATAAAAAAAAAATATGGATTGTAACAGAACAACGGGAAAGTGTAATCAATCAGACTGTGGAGTCTGTATCATCTGATCCAAAACCGCCAAACTCTTCATCATCTGAACCTTCATCACTGACGATGCAAGCTATCACCTGAATCATTAATGCACAGAGCAACTGCTTTAGGGCAGTTTTTCTATTTACATGAGCTGTGATATTTCACTTCAGGCATTATTTGCTCACGGTTATAAAAAAAACGGAAATTAATGTTGAAAATGTTACTTTCAGCAAAACAATGGAACAAAAGCACTTTGAACTAATTGTATATAAACGTTTTTTTTTAAATTAATATCAGTACTTTTTATATCTTTATTAGGCACAAAACATATGGAAGTGTTGTAGCATTACCAGAAATGAACACACATAACAGTTTTCAGCTTTCTACTTAACTGACATGAACAAGGAGCGCAGGTCTACCAGAAAGTAAGTTTGGAAAACAAAAATGTCTTTAATTTAGGACAGTTGCAGATATAGTGTTCGTTAAAACACGTGTTTCTTTCAAAACTACACATTTGAGAACTACAAAGTAAATGGAAGTGAATTACAGGTAAGAGGAACAGAGTTCTGTACACCATTAAGCTTCCAAAGAGGGGGGTTGTTTTTTTTATTTTAATAAAATGCCCTATAAAAGTTTCCAATAGTAAAAGCATAGAGAAAGTTTAATAAAGCAAAGTAAAATCATATTAAAGTCATGTTATAGCTAATAAAAAAAAAAAAAAAAAAACATGGTAAACTGGAAAATGCACAGTATATGAAAAAAAAAATCAAAGAGCACCTTGTTAGCAACTGCAAGACTTCCATTGTCATTTTATGTGTCTGTATCTCAACATAATTATTGTTGCAAAGCAAAAACCAGAAAGGAAGAAACACTGTAATAGAACTTGCATGCTTTTCTCATTAACGGCAAATGGTATTCGTAGACTAGTTCTGTGATCAGCTGTTTTATGAGTCATACATTGTCTGAAGTTACAGAGAATTTAATTCCTTAATATTTGGACTATAACTATAAAGCACAATTTTAGAATAATTTCTGTGTGTTATATACAGATTGCATGGTTTATGCATATAGCACATTATGTTGTTTTTGACAGAGTATCCCTTATAAAAGTTTCCCACAGTAAAACCTAGCAAAGTGTAATAAAGCATAGTTAAAGTATGGTAAAGTTTCCCACAGTAAAACATAGCAAAATGTAATAAAACATGGTAAAACATAGGTAAGCATTGTAAAGCTGAGAGGTACTTTGACATTAGGCCAAGCCATACAAGCAACCTGAGATGTACAGTCCTTATTAGAGTCTTGCATACGGGGGAAGTGCTCCTCTAATTGTGATGCAGCTTGCTAAGGGCATTCATTCATTAGCACAGTATATTGATAGTACTGCAATCTTGGGGTATCGTCTGTCTGTCTGCATGTCATATTTAATTTTCATACGTCTCGAGAACAGCTTGTCTGATAAAAATTACTTTAGTTATTGAGTTAGTTCAAGTTAGCATAACACAGATGCAAGTATGACAATTTATACTGTATGACTGTTTATTTTTCAAAATATTAGGCAGTGTTAATCTCAGAAAAGCAAATTGTAAAACAGTGCACAGCAGTCTAATAATACAATATTAGTACATTTTTTGGGGGGAGGACCGTTTTAAGTGTTCAGATTGCTTGTATTGATAATGGTGATCACATTACATTTTAAAATGAGGCAGTCGTTAGTTTAGACTTGACCGCATTCACTGTTAAATAACACCTAGTCGTCGACAGCATTTTGCTGTGGTACAGATTTGATTAGAAACGTTGATGTTCAGAAACCGATAAATGCTAATGAGGTATTCATTAACCTTTATCTCAATTAGTTTAAAACATTCCTTCATGTCCGATTGTCCGTGGAGCTCAACGACACATGCAAGTTGTCACTTATGAATAGCAATGGTCGAAATCCAATTGCATACTCCTGTTTTCCCCTTACGACATCCGTTAACCCTTTATGAATAGACCCCTCTGTGTCTGTACAATATGTAATATCCAGAGAACCGGTAATCCAAAAGTGATGAAACTTGGAATGGGAGTGTCAGTATCTGGAGTATACTGAGGCTTCTGTCCATCTGTCAAATGTACATATTTTACATGTGTATGGTGGCTATACAGTGAGTTCAAAAGTTTGTAGACAACAAACAATTTGCAGCAGTACTAGGGGTGTAGATTGTGTTGCGCATTTCTTCTCACTCAGACCCCTTACTAAATACCCTGGTAGCTCTGAATAAATAAATAAACAGGGAACGGTGATTTTATTGCCAGACGACTTTACTCAGACTACTTTTTCAGTAAATATCTTGGTATCCTTGAATAGAAAATTGATATTTTAATAAGCAGTCTATCCCACAAGTGCTGTGGTCCCCAATTATGAATCACTTACTACCAATGTGGAATAACTGGGTATGACATTTTCTCTTCATTTTACCTTCAAAATTAGGTTTCAGACTAAAGACACTATATTAAATATTGTATCCAGTGCTCCAGATAAGCTGCATACTGGGTGTTTTACACATTGAAAAAATATGAATTATGAATGATATTAAAATTGAATGCGTAAAGCATACGCATAGCAATTTGTCTGAGTTTGAATAATATAAAGCTTCTTGCACTTGTTAGTTCCTGCTGGTACCATTCTACTTCTGAGGTACCATTCTACATCTTGTTCATCAAAATATTGATCATATTTTTAAAGAGAAGATGATTATCTCTTTATAGGTACCGGGGTGTTTAGTAAGTAAACACTTACTCCTCAACCCTAGTCTTGCTGCAAATCATTTGTTGCTTTCAAACTTTTGAACACTACTGTAGGTCATTGTGATCTTTATGTTGACACATTTGGTTCAGTCTAGGGTGCTTATTGTTTAATCGTACATTTCTTTGGAGATGTAACATATGTCCTGTAACATGGAAAAGTTTATAGAAAGCAGCAGAGGAAGCTTAAACAGTCCAGATAACATGTGGGTCACGTACACTAGAGGCTGATAATGGTTACAGTCTAGTGCTCTGTTCAAGTCTTCTTATTAAGAGTAGGACACACACGTCAGACCTGTGTTATTAATGCTGTATTCATAGCAATCCAGTACGTCTTAGTTGAGTCGAGACCAAGTGTCTTGCTCTTGTTTGAAGAGGGATATATTTTGTTTTGCACTTTGGCTAATCTTGGTTCCTGGTCAACTTCCTGTCATGTCATCCACATTTGGAATTTTTTTGAATCAATGCAAACATTTTAAACAGGACAATAATATTACAATAAAGCTTCTGTTGCTACTGTGTGTGTGTATATATATATATATATATATATATATATATATATATATATATATATATATATATATATATATATATATATATATATATATATAAAAAACATAATAAAATAATTTGTTACCACAGAATCATCTTGCTATACAAGTTACTGTTTATTTTCTACAGTTTTGATTGCAGTAATTCCAGAATATTGAGTAGTTCAGTAGACACTCATATTTGTTTGCATAGAGACCCTAATTAGCACTAATCTTGGACTACCTTTCTTAAGATTGGTGGCAATCGGTGTCTGTCAACGTTATTTAAATATTGTGAGATCAACACCCAGTGAAATCATATGATTGCCATTCACTTAATTCACAATCATGTTTTCTACACATGATGATCATGTATTGTTCAGTTAGTGAGCATTGGGTAAAAATGAAGAACTGGTAAATGGGAAAAGTTGGGTAGAATATATTGCATTTTGGAGAGAGAGAGATGAGAGAGAGAGGAGAGAGAGAGAGACATAGAGAGAGGAGAGAGAGA
This sequence comes from Polyodon spathula, assembly GCF_017654505.1. Taxonomy (NCBI): domain Eukaryota; kingdom Metazoa; phylum Chordata; class Actinopteri; order Acipenseriformes; family Polyodontidae; genus Polyodon; species Polyodon spathula. The sequence goes on along the minus strand of NC_054541.1, from coordinate 18,202,810 downwards.
GAGAGAGAGAGAGAGAGAGAGAGAGAGAGAGAGAGAGAGAGAGAGAGAGAGAGAGAGAGAGAGAGAGAGAGAGAGAGAGAGAGAGAGAGAGAGAGAGAGAGAGAGAGAGAGAGAGAGAGAGAGAGAGAGAGAGAGAGAGAGAGAGAGAGAGGGGAGAGAGAGAGAGAGAGCATTGTGCTCCTATTTTAATCATCCAAAAGTACTAACTGCCATTGGCTGTGTTCTCTTTTGTTGCTTGTTTGTTTTTCTTCTTAAATTATTTCCATCTAGCGAAATAAGTGAACTGTAAGTCAACTTCAAAGTATACTATCTAGCTGCTCTTTTGGCTTTCCAGGATCCCTGACGTTGTGCACCGTTCCAGTTGTGTTGCTTGGTTTGTCTTTCCAGTAAGTGACGTTTGAAACACTAGCAATTTGAAATCTTCGAAAACAAAAGCATCTGCAGATGATGATTCCGCATGTAAGCAAGCTCACAGAAATGAAACATGACTCAAGCCTCAGATCACTGTGCTGCTGATGTAATCAACACCAGTACAAACTTTACCCTGCTGTTGAATCATACCAGCAGATCCTTCCCGGGTACAGTTCTTAGACATGTTACTGACTCTGCTTTCCCACTGTTCAAAGGGAGAGGAGCATCCTTGACATTGTTTTCATACAGCACATTTGTCTTGACATTGAACCACATTGTATAACGTTTGCTTAAACTCTTGTAAAAGTCTCCCACAGTAAAAGCACAACAAAGTAATAAAGCATTGTGAAACCATGGTGAAACATAGGTAAGCACTGTAAAGAATTATGAGGTAAAGCATATTAATAAACATGGCTAACCAGGGTAAACTATGGTAAATGTATAGTATAACCATGGGAAAACTGCAAAAGTACTCTGTAAACTTTTATAAGGGGAAAGATGTCATTCAAAAGGTACAATGACTTATTGTTGTTCCTCTGTGAATTAGTAACATATCAAAACAATTTGCCTATTTGAATACAGCTTTTAAAGTAATTGTGCCTAACAAAATAATTCAATAAATCCTATCTGTTTTACGGTTTTGTTAGCTTCTGTAGAAAGGTCTTTCCTGGGTCATTTCACTTCTGCGTCAAAGCATGTTACTGGCTTAAAGCATGTGAGTCAGTAGAGGAAGCAGCTGATTGGTCAATGTCAGGAAGGAAGACATTGAAGGGGTGGGAACAATTTCAGACACAAACTAAAAGCTTGGCTTGCAAACATAAATTTATTTATAGGTTTAGTACCAAGAATCTTTTTTCTTTTTTAATATATAAAGTGTTTTTTTTTATTATTATTTTGTTTTTTAAACTACTTTTTAGACCTATATAACCAATGGAAGCACACAACAGATTTATGGAAAGTATACAAAGGGTTCTTCATTTTCAGTGTTTCATTTTGAGAACTCTGGACTGTGGCCTTAACATTTGAATAAAAAAGGCTTTTCTTGCTGAGTGCTTTCAAAACCACCATGTATTTTATTGCAGCTGCTCCCTCGACACCGATACCACCAATTCTTGAACAATGTTCAAAGAGGTTTGAACAAGGCAGAGAGTGTTGTAGGTTAGCTGTGAAGACCGCAAGATACGGTTGCTGTTAGGCCCCTTGCCAGACAGTTTGACGTCTCATTCAGGGCCTGTTAAACCTTTCACACTGCTCACAGATTGTACCTCCTTGGGGCTTGTTGCTGACAAACCAGCATCATATCAATACTGGAGGCAGTGAACAGGCACAGCGTGAGGTTTGAACAAATAGCTCGGTTCACTTCAGGTGCCTAAAACTGCCCTCCCTCTGTCCGCTTTAAACCAAGAAGACTCAAGTCTGTTCTTGGCATCATACTTGACGATTGACGATTGTCTTTGAAATCACATCACACCTTTGTTTCGTTCCACCCTGTCATTTTGAAGACCCATTTTGAAATGTGACAGTGTGATTTATCGTTTTATTCTCCAAACTGAAAGTGCATTTTTTCTTACACTGTCAGTGGGAAGCAATTGACAATAACCTGCACTGAGTCTAAAACACATGTTGTAGCTGTGGTGTAGGTGTACCTCCTTGAAGGATTACATTATGTTTAAATGACTATTAATTGGAAGTTTTATGATCACTTTTTTGAGACTAAAGAGTTTAGGGAATGGTGTTTTTCTTCTTTAAGCTGCTGTATCCCAAAATGTTCAATATTATGTAGGGATTCTGACCCTCGATACAAAAACAAAAAAACCCAAAAATCGGTGTGTAGCAATAAACACCGGAAAACACCAGAAAAACACTGGAAATGAATACTCAATTCACTTTGACTTCACCCCTTTCCCATAAAAAAAACCTACTGGATTTAAAGCTGTGTGACATTTAGTGAGAATTTAAACAGAATTGCAAATTGTGGTGAAATGGGGAAAAAAAAGTCCCTAGACACGCAAAAAACCCAGAAGAATGTGCCTGTGATCATAAAGGATTTTGTTGTTGAAGACAGTAAAGGAAAGAAGGTACAACTAAGTGTGCAAGTACTGTCCAGTTACTAGTATTGTGACAAAAAAAAAAACAGCCAAGCATTTTGGAAAGTTACCGAAAACAATAATTTCATACGGTATATAAAGTGAAAGCCCCGAAAAAAACAATTTACAGAAAACTCAAATAGCAAAAAATGTACAGAAAAATTAATCGAATTAAAACCCAATTACAGAAGCCTAAATTGTATAGTACAATCGTCTCACCACTGCCAAATAGCATGCACCTTATTTCACTTACAGCAGTAGGGGGTGTGTCAAAGTGGTTTATTGTAGACAGGTGCATGCAATGCGTGAAAGAAGCAGACAGTGAATTATAATCCAGTTTAGAAATGTTTTATTATATTTCCAGTTCTGTTGACCAAACAATAATTCCAGGCAATACACAGCAATGTGTATTGCACTGTTGAATAACAATGGGTTGCAGTCCCAAATAATAAACACAGTTAGTACATCCACAATATACAAACATGGTCACCAGTCCTGGGTGCGTGCAGTAGTGCTCATGATGGGTTATACAATTTATATTTGTGACAAAGGTGCAGTGTTGTCCGGTTTCGTGCCGGCCCCTTGCGACAGCTCCAGAACTGTGTTAACTGTCTGGTAACGTACAACGTATGAGACAATTACAAACAAACAAAAACTCACGATTTCTGGCAACAATACACTTTTACTGTCCTTCTGGCTTTTACTCACTACAAACCAAAATGCGAAGGAACAGATTACATGACCCGCATGACCCCTTGGTAAACTAATACAGCTGCCTTTACAATCTGTGGCTGCTACATAGTTTCCCTTCCAGGTCAATACGTTCTTTTTCCAGACTGACTGATTTCCTGACCCAGGGAAAGAACTGTCAAGCCAGCCCGTCCAAAGAACTATGTCCTCACTTAGTACCCTCACAGATCAGGAGGGAGGTTTACAGCTAAGCTTCATTGTATTTCTGTCACAGGGGGCTATCCAACTACAGTATCTGTTATAAATCAGGAAGCAAAACAGAAATTAAAGGCTTTTGTTGTTGTAAAGCTACTGAAGCATAAATCTATTAATGTTTGTTTCAGTCAAAAGTATTTTTTAAACTTTCACTGATGATTAGGCTGTATAATACACTGGCGAGACCACACTGTTTTCAATTCTGGTCACCTCAGCACCAAAGGGACATTGTGGCCCTGGAAAGTCCAAAGAAGAGGAGCGTGATTAATCCCAGAGTTTAATCACTGAGCTTCAAAGATAGGCTGAAAGAAATTTATATATTCAGGTTGGAACAAAAAAGAATTAGGGGAGACATGATTGAAGTCTTTAAAATCTTAAAAGGAGTTGACAAAGTTAACTCCAAACCAGTACTTTAAGTGGAGTACAGAAACCAGCACCAGAAGATACGGTTGGAAAATAAGTGGAGTAGTGAGGGTATGGAATGGGCTACTTCATCATGTTGTTGAGGCAGAATCACTTGGATCTGTTACGACCCAACTTGACTTAAAGTCCTGAGATCAATCAGCTACTAGGAACCGGTCAAGCCTAGATGAACCTGAGAATAAGTGTCTTGAGGCCTGAGATGGCTCCCCACAGGAACATCATTCATGTATCTTTTATAAGCATAAATTCTATTTCTGATGATAATTGTGTTTGTATGAATAGGCTGTGTTTTTGTGTGTCAAAATACAGGTAACATGTTTTCTTTTTTTTTTTTATTGAATTCAGGGTTGAAATCTCAGTGTTTACAGTAAATAGGTTTAACATGAAACTTTTTATAGCAACATACTTTGTCCTATATCAATAGCAGTATGCCATAGAGCTCAGTTGTTGTACACGCTTAACCTTGTAAGAATAAAGGTAATCAGACTGCATCTAACATGCAAAGCTCCTATACAGCAAGCAGATATGCTTTGTCTCTAAATGCTTTATCACCAACACTTCCATGAACTATTTTATAACGATGCTTTTAGAAAACAGTCCATCATCCTTCTTAAAACCTTACCCTTGTTGGGAGACCAAGGTCACACATCTGATGTATTGACTGCTTTTAAATGTCATTGAAGTCAAGGGTAGCGTAGGATATGCCAAGGGGAAGCGGTTTGTCAGGAGATGCAGGGTCTACTAGACCTGTACTAGACAGGTGAGGTGAAAGGATTCTTACCCCAGCTGTGAGAGTCCTTCAGTTAACAAATACCACCCGCTTAATCCCTACAAGTTGAAATTCTAACAACAAGTGAAGCGTGGTGACCCACTGAGTTCATTAAGGTTCTCCCATCAATCTATGAATCCCTACTGCAGCTAGCAGGGGACTAGGATTCATGAACCCGCTGAACAGTGAGTCTTCAGCGTGTCCTCAACTAAGGGATTGAAGCAGTACTGGAGTGGTATGTCTTGATTTAAAAAAGCCAAGAGGTGAAAAGCAGACTGAAAAAAAAATAAAGTTAAAACATATATTAAGATAATCATGATTATTAAAAATCCGTTACTGTCCAAACCTAGAATTCAACAGGATCTACTGTATAAAAAGGAATCAGTAGATGATTCACAAATAATATTGTGTGCATATGTTTCTGTTTGTGGCTAAGAGTATAGTTTTATCCTCATTGCTATAGCTGGATTTCTGCTACGTTGCTAAAATAATGAAATCTCATTCATCATTTTATTTTGATCCCTTCAGCTAATTTTTTCCCCTTAATTTTTAGGATGCAATTTAAAGGTATGCGTACCAGATCAGTGGAGCCTGTGTTTGCAAGGAAACTCATATGGGGAGACTGCAGAGGATTTTGATATCTGAAAGAAGTGAATCAGTAACTGCTGATAGACTGGGTCTTCAACACGGAGGAGCAGACTGAATCAATAAGTACAGCAGCCACATTAGTTGTCTGTTCTTATGTCAACACTCAGTCAAATTATCTAGAGTACTTGTGGGTTTTACATTGAGTTTTGAATGGAGGTATCCTGCTTTGACTTGAAATTGGATTGAATATCAGGATAAAAGAGGCACATAAAGCACTGTTGTAGTTCTTGATTGAATCAACCCCTCAGTGTAGATCCATGTGGGCAATCTACATTGCCACTTTTCCTCTTGGGCCAATAAAAAGAAAAAAAGAAACTGTCAATGCTGTAAACATAGGACACATTAGGACAAAGTATTGTTAAAGAAACATTAAAACACAGCACGGTCACTTCCAGAGTGAAAACCAGGACCAGAGATGCATTCTAACAACACTTCTGTTTTTAGCCCTACTCACTTCTGGCAACATATAACACAATTCAGAGCACAAGTAGTGGTTTCTCTTTATGTGACCAATTTTTCTTGATTATATAAAATAATAGATTTACTCTCATGGTCTTTGATCTCATCAGAATCCCTTGATGGAACACAGCTTTGTTGTATTTATAATATATATATATATATATATATATATATATATATATATATATATATATATATATATATATATATATATATATATATATATATATATATATGCTTGCTTTTTCAGCAGGGACTGGGAATCTTGTCAGGGTA